>NC_134407.1:1335922-1528422 GCF_038048845.1 Mixophyes fleayi
CAAGGATACAACGACAAAACAGTGTAGGAGCACAGACCTGCCAAGCCGCATGGTCTGGTGAGCCAAACCTATCTAAGGATTATCTGTGGTCATCAGCCAATTACAGGTCATTATTATATAACTAATAACAGCATAATGGGACTTTAACCTAGTGGGAATGATTGGGGTATATGGTGGTATGATGGTGATGGCTGCGCTATACATTGTGGCTTCAACTTTCTGTCATAGCACCATACTATTCATTTTACCCACTATTTCTGAAGCTCAAGCCATGAGTATTACTGATGAATATCAAGTTGGTTAGACAGCAAATGGTATTTGAAACCGAACAAAAATCTGAAATAATAAAGCTTGCTTGATGTGACATCACTAAAGATATCTATGTGAAACCACCAATCTAAGATCTGTAAAGAGCATTTCTGTTACCTATGAGACTTTAAGCATTCGCTTTAAACTGCCATAGAGTGATACAAGATGAAGATGCATCTTCCTCAAATGCAATGTATAAAGTTTAAACACGTTAGATATGTCTGGGGAATTACATGATTACATTTGCCTGATTTGTCTTCACACGTAATGTGAAAGCAAATTGGGTTTAAAAATATCAGACATAATTTGTACGCTCGTAAGCCCCTATACAAGATGTGGGAATAAGAAAGCTCTGGCTAAATATGTGATGGTAATGTCCAAGGGCTGGGCTGAAGGAAACAGGACATAGGGAGCTCCTTTGCCATTATCCCTTTATCTGTCACTTCATCTTGCTCTTTCCAACTTAACGTCCCTACTCTCCCAGTCCCTCCAATGGTTACTTCTAGTACTATCTATTCTACTTCCTGCCCCCTCAGCATCCTCGCAGCTCCTAGTCAAGAACTCGTAACCACTCGCCAGGTACCCTAACTTCAGCAAGAGCTTTATAATTTACACATTGCTAAGACTCAATGAGGCCAGTTCTAAAGGAATTTTTGAACTTTCGGGCTCTCCCCCTTCTCTCCACTCATATTTACTATAAAACACCTGCCCCCCTAGATTTCACCCTCTTCACCCAATTCTAGGAGTAAGCGATCCTCCCACCCAACATTCTTCCCTTCATCAAACGTCTCAGTTGCTTGTTCTCTCCACACTAATATGGTTTTGAAAGTCTTATCCGTTAATGTTAATGGGACAAATTCCCCACAAAACAGCTGTTGTCCTGGAAGCCTGCAGGAGAGACAGCGGATATAGTTTTTATGCAGGAAAAACGTTACAGGATCTTACACCTTGCTAAGGGGTAGGCATTTCTCTCAATCCTTTTATGCCTTAGCTAACTGTAACAAATATTTGTTGAAATTCTAGTGAACAGAAATCCTATCTTCTTCCCACTCCACTGCTGACATTGATGCACTTATAGCTATCGGTATTATATATACCAAGAAAATAACGCTAGTATCTGTCTATGCTACAAATCAAAAACAATCACCCTTACTCGACAAGATGGTTAATCACATGGCACAAGTGGCAAAAGGTAATTTAATTTTAATTGGAGATTTGAATCTGATTTTGGACCAAACCAGGACAAATCTCACCCCCTGAATGCCCAATCTCGTTCTAAGGAATATAAACATCTGGCCTCCATACTTGTTCTCCATAATCTATACGACTCCTGACATCTCTAACTCCAAGGCTAGAGACTATACACATTTCTCAGCTTTTCATTGTATTTATTCCCACACTCATGTGCTGTTCATGGCTGTATTTCTCATGCAAACCACTGAGGCCACAGGAATCACACCATTTTCATGGACAGGTCATTCCAGAGTTTATTTACTCCTCGATCTTATCAAACCGCACATAATAAACTCCCTACTTTTACATGACTCACTTAACCAGGAGATCAGAGATTCTTCCACTGAGTACTTTGGTTTAAACACGAGATGACATACCGACATCAAAATAAAATAATCATAGGTATATAACTGTTGCGGCCGACTAGAGGTTTCCCACAGTCCCGACACCGCAAACAGTACTTAACAGGATATGGCACCATTACCACACATATGACTGGCCTGATCAAAAACTCTGCTAAATCGTTCCATAAAGCAGGGGAACCATGGCCAACCCATTATAATAAGACTTACATTCTCAGTATAATAACGTTGGTAATTCACTAGGATCTCATAATAGTATGGTGGGCTCTCCTGGTTCACAACCCCCCCCCCCCCCCCCACCTTAACCCCCTGGTGGATTATGATATCCTCCCCCACCACCACTTTCTCTCTCTTTCATTAAATATTCAATCCACATGTAGAGCCGCACATATCTCTAGATGTATCAGAAGTGCATGCGTCTGGTTTACAATAAATCATCATCAGCACCTGCAGGACAGGGATGAATGTTGAGCAGGAAAAGGGAGAAGACTGTGCATATTTGGAGGCGGATTATTACACCAGCATTTTAATAACAGAAACAAGATTTAAGTATGGGGGTTGCCCTAATATGACAGAAGATAGCCTTTTCTGGTACTTATATTTACAGAGAATATTTAATCATTCACTGTCCCATTGGACCTTACACTCTATATTCCCTGCCACATGCACTAAGATTACTTATGTGCAACCAATTAGACGACCCGTATGGCGTTGAAGTGTGGGAGGAAACCGGAGCACCGCTATGCAATCACGGGTAGAACATACAAACTCCACACAGACAGGGCTTTGGAAGCAAGGAACCCATGACCCCAGTGCTGTTAGGCAGCAATGCTAAGCACTGTGCCGTAGTACAGGTAAGGCACAGAATAATAATCCACTAACTGACAATGCTTTATACCAGCCCCAACAGTGCTAGGTTTCATTATACTCATACCAAGATTCTCTGTGAGAATCACCAGTCACACATGTCCCCCAATCCCCATCCAATCATCAGCCAGAAGCTTAAGTGCTGAACCTGCTTCACATTTCAGTAATAATTGTTCTATTAATTGGTCCTGTCCAGGCTGGAGAGAAAGTAAAAGATCCCACTGAGTGTAATAATGAATGTTTTTCCCTGCTGCCATATCATTAATAAAGGGCTTTTCTAAGAAAGGAGTAATTGGATGACTTAGCCTCATTAGTGTATTTACAGATAAGGTTTGGTCTGGAGACATATAGGAAGGTTAATATCATATTGCTAATGTATTACAATGCTATGCTGTCCTCAGCCAGAGATGAAAAGCTTTTCTCTCACACAGGAACTATCATAGGGAGGGAGGTGAAACGTCTGGACACACGTAGGGTTCAGGAGCAAATACAGGGAGACAAGACAGAGGTTCAAAGATAATGTACTAACACACACTGCATCTTGCTGAAATAAACTAAATACACATAAAAAAGAAGCTACATTTGTATACATGTTACATATGTTTTGTGATACGCTGTCCGCTGTACCTCTGCAGTACAACAGTGACAAGACTTTGCAGGAAACAATAAGAGCGAACATACCGGAAGTAGGTGCCATTTTCTCATGTTCCTGTTGCCGTCCGTATGACCAGCAAACACAACAAAGCAATCAAACCAATTCCTCTCTATTCTGCCCTATTTTAAACATGGTGAGACAGAAAGTAGACTGTTGTGCAAGATACTAGATAAAAAATACATATCTATACTCTCCTTAAATCTATGTCATCATAAATATACTGAACATTGTACACAATTCTGACCAAAGCCTCCTATTCAGAATATGCCCCTGCGTTAGATTTTTTGCAGCGATAATGTCACGCTAGCCGTGAGAATGGACCAACACTCTGGTATTGACACTGCTACTCCGGAAGGCGCAGAGTCTAAACGTGCCCCTGGTCTTCACCAGGGACCCCCTCAAGAAGGTTTGGTTTTCGCAGCAGAGACACGCATGTAGCGGCCCTCCCAGGTAGCTACCAGAGAGGTGAAGAGATAGGCAAGATCTTACTATTCAGGTCGGAAGTGTGCAGGAGAATGGGAACCAATGGAGCAGACTGAGGCGGAGTCAGGAAATGACGACGTCAAAACAGAGGAGATTCCAAGAGCAGGGTCAGGCGAGCCGGGTCAAAAGCCAAAAGGACAGTCAGAAGCAGGAATGCAGATACAAGTGCTGGAGCAAAGGTGGACCTTGATACCCTTGCACCCTTCTGGTGCCAGAGCCTCCTTTAAATAGCGAATGATGTTTCCTCATTGGTGGCAGCGGGGTCGGCCGTCAGAATCAGCTGACCGCAGACAGGAAGCATAGTCGAGCGTCCCGTTGCCTAACAACGAGGACGCCGCAACTCTGCACATGCGCTGGCCACCACCAGGAAAAGACGCAATGGGACACGAAGGGGCAGAACAGTAAGGTACCCATCCCTGGCACTTCCTGACAGTGCGGGGACAGCGCCTGACAGATAAGAAATTGGTCTTATCATTGCCATCGGGTCTATACAGAAAGTGCTACTTTGTCACTATAGAACTACAAAAAACGATGTATTTCCTCTGGCTGCGCTGTGTCTGGTGGAATGTGGGGGGCTTGTATAATAAGAGGTATTTCCTCTGGCTGCGTTGTGTCTGGTGGAAAGTGGGGACTTGTATAATAAGGGGTATTTCCTCTGGCTGCGCTGTGTCTGGTGGAATGTGGGGACTTGTATAATAGGGGTTATTTCCTCTGGCCTCTCTGTGTCTGGTGGAATGTGGGGACTTGTATAATAAGGGGTATTTCCTCTGGCCTCTCTGTGTCTGGTTGTCAGGCGCCGTCCCGCACTCCTACCTGGTGCCGGGACGGACGCCTTCTCTGCCCCCGTCCCGATGCCTAGCAACGGGATGTCACTTCCGCCCAGCAGACAGGATGTTCGGGCGCATGCTAGGCAACGGAGACGCTCAGAGCCGCTTCCTGTCGGTGGTCAGATCAGCTGACCGCCGACCTCCACTCCCACCAATGAATGGGGATCTCCTCCTATTTAAACCTGACTCCGGCACCACTAGGGTGCCAGAGTATCTAGTCCTCTAGTTCCTCTCTAGGCTCCCTTGTGTCCTATATATATATATATATATACTCCTATTGTTTCTCCGGATTCTGACCCTAGCCTGCCTGACCTCTCTCTCGGATTACCCCTGGTTCCTGTATTGACCTCTCGGCTTGACCCCTGGCTTCCTGACTTCTCTCCAGCTTGTCCCCTTGGTACCTCCATTGCCGGCTCGGTATTGACCTCGGATTGACGACTACGCTTCATCTACCTCGCTGGTGGCTACCTGGGAGGGCCGCGACCGACACGTCTCAGCGGCTAAGTCCAAAGCTCCTTGCGGGATTCCCTGGTGAAGACCTGGGGCGTGGCTAGACTCCGCGCCTCCTGGCATAGCAGCGAAAATACCAGCAGGTAAGGCCTTCCGATTCTTTGTTTGTGACAGCATACTCTGGCAATGACCTCGGACGGCCAAGGCGAACCCTCTGCTCGGGACCTGCTACTCCTTCTGGCTCAAAAAGTCGAACAACAGGACGCCGAGCAAGCCAGGCTACTCCACTGTATCCAGGGCATAGCCACCCGCCTGGATTCGATGCAGATTTCACTTGCTGGACCTCAAGCCATTGTCGTCACTTTGTCTGGCACTGTTCCCCCTGTTTCCGCTTCGGCCGCAGTCGCTTCCTCCTCGCTGCGGTTGCCCACGCCTGAGAAGTTTGATAGGGACCCTAAGAGATGCAGAGGATTTCTTAACCAGTGTTCCATCCATTTCGAATGCAATGCAGGGGCTTTCTCCACGGAACGTTCTAAAGTGGCCTTCATCATGTCGCTTCTTTCTGGACAAGCCCTGGCATGGGCCTCGCCACTGGCATCACAACTCCAAATTACCATCCATGACTTACCTCAGCCGTTATTCCTGACCGCCGTGGATGGAAACCGCGTCACGAACGGCTCCATTTCTAAAGTTACATCTCCGGTCCGACGGACGGTGGGGGTACTGCACTCCGAGTTAATTGAGTTTTTGGTCTTACCTCAATCCATAAACTCAGTAATTCTAGGTCTCCCATGGCTTAGATTACATGCACCCCAGTTTGATTGGAGTTCAGCACAAGTCACCTCCTGGGGCTCCCAATGCCACAAGAGATGTTTAAGTTGGGTCAAACCCAAGAAGCTAAGTCTTTCTTCTACGTCATGCCAGACACACTCCACTCATCTGGAGGTTCCAGCTCCTTATATTTCATTTTTGGATGTGTTCTCCAAGGCAGCTTCTGAGCTCCTCCCTCCTCATCGCCCGTGGGACTGTCCTATTGAATTACAACCCAGGAAGCCGATTCCTAAGGGCAGAATTTATCCCCTGGCCCTTCCCGAGGATAAGGCCATGTCTCAGTATATCACAGAGAATTTGCAGCGTGGGTTCATCAGGAGATCTACCTTCCCGGCTGGAGCGGGCTTTTTCTTTGTAAAAAAAAAGGATGGTACCTTACGCCCCTGTATCGATTATCGACAGCTTAATGCCATCACCATTAAGAACAGATATCCACTTCCTCTTATCTCTGAACTCTTTGACCGTACCAGTGGCTCCAAGATCTTTCTAAACTTAATTTACGGGGGGCTTATAATTTAATCCGGATTCGTGAGGGCGACGAATGGAAGACTGCTTTTTGTACTCGTGATGGACACTATGAGTATCTCGTCATGCCCTTCGGATTATGCAATGCTCCCGCCATGTTGCAATCATTTGTCAACGAAATCTTCAGGGACCTCCTCTATTCTTCAGTGGTAGTCTACCTGGATGACATACTCATCTTTTCTGCCGACATCTCTGCCCACCGTTCTCATGTCAAAGAGGTTTTACTTCGGCTACGGCAAAACAATCTGTTCTGTAAGTTGGAAAAATGCATCTTTGAATTGTCTCAGATTCCTTTCCTAGGATATATCGTCTCTGGTTCCGGGTTAAGGATGGATCCGGAGAAGGTTTCCGCTATTACCAACTGGCCCTGGATTTTGAACCTGAAAGCTGTTCAACGTTTCATTGGTTTTTTTAAATTATTACAGACAATTCATTAACCAATTCTCCACGTTGATTGCCCCATCACAGCCCTTACTCGAAAGGCAGCTGATCCGAGGGTTTGGCCCCCGGAGGCCATTACTGCATTTTCTTCCCTGAAAGAGGCCTTCTTGTCTGCACCCGTCCTAACCCAACCAGATCAAAAGGAACCTTTCTTTCTAGAGGTGGACGCATCCTCTGTCGGGGTAGGAGCTGTTCTCTCCCAGAGATCTGCCTCGGGGATTTCTCGGCCTTGTGGGTTCTTCTCTAAGAAATTTTCCTCCGCTGAACACAATTACGGAATCGGAGATAAAGAACTACTTGCCATTAAGCTAGCACTAGAGGAATGGCGTCACCTTCTCGAAGGAGCAAGGCATCCGGTGACCATCTTTACGGACCATAAGAACCTAACCTACCTTTGAGAGGCTCGCTTTCTCAACCCTCGTCAGGCAAGATGGTCTTCTTTCTTCGCTCAATTTGATTTTAGACTCACCTTTCGCTCTGGTACTCTGAATTCCCGGGCGGATGCCCTTTCCCGGTCCTTCAAGGAATCTGATGGGGTACCTGCAGCCAGACCTCCACATATTCTCGAGCCTACTAGTATCATTGCTCTAACTAGAGCCAAGACCCCTCCTGTTGGTTGCTCTTACTTGGAACCCCACCTCAGTTTGAAAGCTCTTCGTTGGGCCCATGCTACAAGGTTTGCGGGCCACGCCGGATTCAAGAAGTCTTGTTCTCTCCTGTCTCGGAGCTATTGGTGGCCTACACTCCGATCGGATCTCAAGGAGTTCATTAAGTCTTGCAAGATTTGTGCCCAAAACAAGATTCCTAGATGTCACCCCTCTGGGTTGCTCCTACCTCTACCCATTCCTGAACGCCCCCGGACTAGCATTTCCATGGACTTTATTACCGATCTCCTACCCAGCGAGGGATTCAACACTATTTGGGTAATCGTCAATAGATTTTCTAAAATGGCCCACTTTGTCCCTCTGAAGGGTCAGCCCTCTGCCCCTAAATTGGCCCAAAGCTTCATAAAAGAGATATTCCGGCTCCATGGTTGTCCCCAAGAGATTATATCAGATCGTGGGGTGCAGTTCATATCTCGCTTCTGGAGGGCGTTCTGTAAGGACCTTGGGGTCAGCCTAAAATTCTCCTCGGGGTACCACCCCCAAACCAATGGCCAGACGGAGCGCGTAAATCAGGATCTTGAGATGTTCCTCCGCTGTTGCTCCTCCGGTAACCAAGATGACTGGTGCAGCCTGCTCCCCTGGGGAGAATTTACTCATAACAATCATGTACACCAGGCCTGTCCAACCTGTGGCCCTCCAGGTGTTGTGAAACTACAAGCCCCAGCATGCTTTGCCAGTAGACAACCTGTTGATAGCTGGAAGAGCATGCTGGGACTTGTAGTTTCACAACATCTGGAGGGCCGCAGGTTGGACAGGCCTGATGTACACGATTCCACTGGTTCCTCTCCCTTCTTCATTGTGTCGGGTGGCCATCCCATCCTTCCTGATTTTTCTCATCTTCCTGCAACTTCTGTTCCTGCCGCCCACTCTCTGGTTCGGGATATGGGTCTCGTCTGGGCATCTACAAAGGAGAACCTAGTAAAGGCTTCACAACGATATAAACAAACTGCTCATCGCCATCGTAGAGTCGTTCCCATCCTTCACATTGGCGACAAAGTTTGGCTCTCCACACGGAACCTTAGACTCCAAGTACCCTCAATGAAACTTGCTCCTCGATTCATTGGACCATTTCCAGTCACACAAGTTATCAACCCAGTAACCTACAAATTACTCCTGCCCTCCTCTCTGAGAATCCACAATTCCTTCCATGTCTCCCTGCTTAAACCATTGGTCCTAAACAAATTCTCCCGGAAGATCTCTTCACCCCAGCCTCTATTAACCACTATTCTATGGTGACGAATATGAGATCAGTAACATTCTGGACATCCGTAACTTCCGTGGATGCCCCCAGTACCTGGTTCATTGGAAGGGCTTTGGACCCGAGGAACAGTCGTGGGTATTTAAAGAGGATCTTCACGCCCCTCGCCTCCTGGCTAAGTTTATCAAGAAACAATACTTGAGTACTGCAGACAGGATGTTCGGGCTGCTAGGCAACGGAGACGCTCAGGGCCGCTTCCTGTCGGTGGTCAGATCAGCTGACCGCCGACCTCCACTCCCACCAATGAATGGGGATCTCCTCCTATTTAAACCTGACTCCGGCACCACTAGGGTGCCAGAGTATCTAGTCCTCTAGTTCCTCTCTAGGCTCCCTTGTGTCCTATATATATATATATATATATATATATATATATATACACTTACTCCTATTGTTTCTCCGGATTGTGACCTTAGCCTGCCTGACCTCTCTCTCGGATTACCCCTGGTTCCTGTATTGACCTCCTGGCTTGACCCCTGGCTTCCTGACTTCTCTCCAGCTTGTCCCCTTGGTACCTCCATTGCCCGCTCGGTATTGACCTGGGATTGACGACTACGCTTCATCTACCTCGCTGGTGGCTACCTGGGAGGGCCGCGACAGACACGTCTAAGTCCAAAGCTAGACTCAGCGCCTCCTGGCATAGCAGCACAAATACCAGCAGGTAAGGCCTTCCGATTCTTTGTTTGTGACACTGGTGGAATGTGGGGACTTGTATAATATGGGGTATTTCTTCTGGCTGCGCTGTGTCTGGTGGAATGCGGGGACTTGTATAAGGGGTATTTCCTCTGGCTGCGCTGTCTGGTGGAATGTGGGGTGCTTGTATAATAGGGGGTATTTTCTCTTGCAGAGTTGTCCTTCTTGCGCCCCGATGCTAGTTCTAGCCCTCTGCCTCATACTCCTGTGTGCCCCCTCTTTGCTGGGATTTCCTCATAGTCTGAGTCAGGGCGGGGGGCATTAAGGTATTACTATCTTCTACTGGCTCAAACTCAAAACCTTAACTACCCCCTATGGCCCCGTCATCAGATAAAGCATTATTATTATTTATTTATATGACGCCACAGATACCGTAGTGCCGGATACAGAAGAAAGTAACAAATAGATGAGGTTATACACATAAGTAGCACAGATGAGTGTGATTAATGCTATGGGGACTCACACAGGTGTATTTCATAATCCTCCTCAGTGGTCTCTGTGCCCTACTGGACGGTCATATAGCCCCCGATACTGGTGTCTAGCACCAAACAATGCCCGCAAGGTAAACCTAAGACGTTAAGCAACTATACTAAAATTACTGACCAAAAAATATGAAACCTAATGATTGAACATTCTAACAATGAACTAATCTAAATTTGGAAAAACATTTTTTATGTATAAAACTAACAGCATATTCTAATATACAACTAGCTAATCACACCTTTCCGAATAACCCTGTAATAAAAAAAACAAAAAACACACTAACACTAAACTATTTTTAAACATATAAAGCACCTAATAAAATACTGAGAACTATGTACCGTAACAATGTTGTTAGGAAGTGGGTAGGGTAAAAGAAACAATACGAGGTGTGTCTATTAAATAACGAGACTGTGATTCCACCTAGTAAACAAAGTAGTCAGAACCGGTTATAACTGCATATGTAGTAACCTTGAACATGTCTGAACCTGCATGACAGCTGCAACACTCTATGGTGTTCAGTCATAGTTTGGTTTTGTTTTCTGTAGAGTGCCGGAAAAATGCTAAGTTTAAAATTTGAACAACATGTCAATTTGAAATTTTTAGTAGAATTGCACAAAACACCAACAGAATTTTTTCAAATGCTTACTACGGCCTATGGGAATGACTGCCTGTCTCGTGCACGTGTGTTTGAGTGGCACAAAAGATTTAGCGAGGGACGTGAAAATATCGAAGATGATGAACGCCCTGGACGACCTTGCACTTCAAGAACCAAAGAAAATGTAGAAAAAAATCAGTCAGATTGTTCGAAAAGACCGCCGACTCAGTGTTCGAATGATAGCTGAATCCGTGAACATTGACAGAGACACCGCATGGAAAATTTTGCGTGAGGATCTTAACATGACGAAAATTTGTGCAAAGATGGTCCCAAGGGTTCTCACACCAGAGCAAAAAGAATGTTGTTGTGTTGACATTCTGCAGCAACTTCACACAAATCCAAACCTGTTTCATAAAGTAATCACTTGTGATGAGACCTGGATCTTCCAGTGCGATCCATGCACTGGAAAACACCATCATCACCAAGAATGAAAAAAGCTTGTCACAGCAAGTCAAAATTCAAAGCAATGCTCATTGTTTTTTACGATATCAAGGGTATAATTTTGGAAAAATGGGTTCCAGAAGGCACAACAGTTAATCAGCATTATTATAAGGAATTTTTGAAAAAGCTGAAAGAGTCAGAAAGAAACGGCTGCAATTGTGGAAAAATGGTTTCTTCACCAGGACTATGCTCCTGCTCAAACAGCACTTTCTGTGAAGCAGTTTTTGACCGACAGACACATTACTACACTTGAACATCCTCCATATTTACCCGATTTAGCACCTTGCTATTTTTATCTTTTCCCAAAAGTTAAATCAGTGCTTAAAGGGACACATTTTGAGTCAGTTGATGCTGTAAAGAAGAAAACGGCAGATATGTTGAAACAAGTAACAGAAACTGATTTGCTCCATGCCTTCGACCAGTGGAAAACAAGACTACAGCGATATATGCAAATAGGGAGTATATTGAAGGGGACAAACATTAAATTTGTAATTCCAATAAATAAAGGTGAGTATAATCCGTCTCTTTTTACACGTAGTAAGACTGAAGCCGACACCTCTCTTGGTCATAGACACACTGGCTCACTTAAGCAGCCTGTTCCTGGTTTATGGGAGTGACAGTGCAATCACAGAAATTGGGAGCAATATCCGCATTACAGATAGCTGACCCGCCATTCATGTACTGTGTCTGGTTCGGAGCCTGCTAATGATTCATGTCAGAAATATTTCATCAACTACTTTTCAAATATTCCCAGCTGAGAGGTACAGTAACTACACAATATTTACACTTGTTTGGGATTTGTGGAAATAATAATATACAGATATCTATTTACTGCTGGGATAACTTAGATACAATTCACTGATTGAAGCGACTGAGGAGGTAAGGGATACTTTCATTTGGGATCGTCATACTCGGGTATCTTTAGAGTTTGGGAATAGAGGATGTAATTCATGCATGAAGATATTTAAGCCTATCTCCTGAACTTTAAAAAGATGCTGAAAGGCTTTGCACAGATATTAGTTATTGACCTTCATGAGGAGCAGGTTTATTGGTGCAGCACAGAAAGGAACACAGTCCTGGAACAATATTTGCAGCAGACATTTCCGGGATTGTTGAACTCTTCTCATCGTTGGTTAGTCAGATAACCATCTAAACTTTGTCATTTGGTTATAAAGCTACAATGCCACCTAAACTTTGTTTCTTTAAATAACAAGCAAAGTCCCTTTCAAGCATGCATCTGATCATGCTGTCTTGCTACAAATCATTACCTCCTTTTCAAAACCTCTCTGGAGGGCTAACAATTATGGCTGCCAGTCATACACACAAACTCAGAGGTCTCAGCATATTCAGTGATGGCAGATGGGGGAGGAGGAAGAGGAGGGTCCTATAGTATACAGATCTCAGAAGGCTGCTCACTACTTCATGTGCCATGTGGCTGTGCTTACCATGGTAATCACATGACAATGAGGAATCTCTGCAGAATTATAAATCATTAATAGCAGCCTGAAGAAACAAACCAAATAAAGGTCTAATACCAAGCTCCTTCTTATTGCCTGGCCATGATTTATGTTAAAAAGTCATGGGATTGCAGCTTTAATACAAGTTTTCCACAAACTTTACATATTTTGTGTTTAGATTGGAGCATGATTCACCTTCCTTCTATAAAATATATTGCAAATTAAATGTTGGGTATAAGCTTTATGTATGTTACACTGTGCAAGGAGCGAATAAGTTTACAGAAGTGCCAAAGTGTTCACAGGCAGAGGGGTATTTTTTGGGGTGTTCCTTATGGCCCCATTTTCGTTGAACAAAATAACTTGAATTTTCATCTTATGTTATATGTGGAATGGACAGATAAAAAAATAAAATAGTTCAACAGATACCACAACAACATTATTCACTAGTTGCTCACCAATGTAAATTTCTCTATATTACTGGTGCTCTGGTCTCCACCAATGAAATAGTATCTGTTTCTACTACAGTCAATAATACCTAGTAACATTTTCTTTGCTGGAGGGGCTATGCCAGCACCAGAGAGACCTTCAATAGCATCTACTGTAGCACATTGTAGACGACAGACGTCTCTATGCCGCTGGGCTGAACTACGAAGGACTATATCATCATCATCATTTATATAGCGCCAACATATTTTTACAATTGGGGACAAACAGAGTAAACTAATAAACAAACAGGGAAAACAGACAAAGAGGTGAGAAGGCTGCTCGCAAGCTTACAATCTATGGGACTACATGGATTACTTGCTAGCAGTGAAACAATTCAATTTCACCTTGTTCGGCTTGTTGGATTTTTTTTTTTTTAATGTTTGACAGCTTGGTCCTCTGCATTATTTTGATCAATTTCCATCTGTCTGTAACATACTATGCACTTAAATGTATATTATAAACATAGACATAGTTACAATCATGTTGTTGATCCCTCCATGCTCTGTTGTTAAGTCTGTGAAGATCACAGAACACTTGTTTATTGAACCCAGGAGACCTCGCCACTCTCACCTTGTCCATAATAAAACAAAAACATACCATTATTTTGGCTTGATACTTGTTCAACAGATGCACAATCTTTTATGACATTGTGAAATTTAACTGAGACGTTAGAAGTCTAATTTATTTTTATTGAAAAGGGTGAAGTGACCACATGAGCCATCTCACAACCTCATTCTGAGACAGAACAAAAAAAAGTTGTTCAACTTTCTCAATCACGGTTCTTTAGTTGTCTGTTGAAGGCTCCTCTGCAGAGTACTTGTAACACATATATTGATTGATAAACTGATTCTGACAGTTGCTCGCTCTCTGTGGTGGTTAGAAACATGTAGAGCACTGATAGATATCAGCACTAATGATAGACCATTGTATTCACGAGGACACATTTCATAATGGTTTCATTCACTTCTATTTCCATAAAGTTCTTGGAAGTCATTCGCCCAAAAATGTAATAATGTTTAATAGAAAAATAAAGTTCGAAGGCAGACAGGAATCACACGGCCCATCTGGTCTGTCCATTTATTCCTAAAAACTTCAGACCCTATATGACCTTTATTTTTGTTTGTTTTTAACTACTCCACCTTATTAGCCTCTAACTCCTCTGTTAGAGGCTATGCTATGGCCTACAGATCAGGACAGAGTATTCTAGGTGCCATTTTGCTCATATAGTGGCATCACTACCTCTCTAATTCTACTTCATGACATGTACTCCTCCATTGCTCTTTTATATTGTCTGTTAGCCCTGAAGTCACCTGAAACAGTGATCCCTAGATTCCTTCCCTTCTCAGTAGTTGACATTTTTGTTGGGACTATATTTAGCCTGTGAATTTTGGTGAATGAAGTGCAATACATGCATTTACCATTAACCTTTAGTTGTCGCACTCTTGGCCATTCCACTAATCTACTCCCCCCCCCCCGTGTGTCTACCCTCTTACAGATCAACATGCAGTACCAGTTTGTCACCAGTAATGATATTGAAGACGATTGGTTCAAATTCAATCTTTGGGATTCTACACTGGTAAACTCCACCTTTTCTGAATATATTCCATTTACTACAACTCTCTTGTCATATATCCTTAAACCAATATGTTCTCCACTCACACACTCCAACAGGCATTCACAAGCATTTCAATTTATTTATCGGTCATCAACGTGGGACAGTGTCAAAGGCCTTACTAAAATCTTAAATCTAGATAAGCTACATCTACACCTCCACGTTGATGTCACTTTAGTCACCCAGCCAAAAAAAACAATTAGATTTGTTCGACATGATCTCCCCATAGTAACTCCACGCTGCCCGGGATCTCCCCACAGTAACTCCACGCTGCCCGGGATCTCTCCATAGTAACTTCACGCTGCCCGGGATCTCCCCATAGTAACTCCACGCTGCCCGGGATCTCCCCATAGTAACTTCACGCTGCCCGGGATCTCCCCATAGTAACTCCACGCTGCTCGGGATCTCCCCATAGTAACTCCACGCTGCCCGGGATCTCCCCATAGTAACTCCACGCTGCCCGGGATCTCCCCATAGTAACTCCACGCTGCCCGGGATCTCCCCATAGTAACTCCACGCTGCCCGGGATCTCCCCATAGTAACTCCACGTTGCCCGGGATCTCCCCATAGTAACTCCACGCTGCCCGGGATCTCCCCATAGTAACTCCACGCTGCCCGGGATCTCCCCATAGTAACTCCACGCTGCTAGGGATCTCCCCATAGTAACTCCACGCTGCCCAGGATACTGTTCCCTAAAGCTGGGTACACACTACAGAAAATTACTGCAGATGTGATTGCTGTAACGATTTAGGTAATGACTGAAAGTCTGTCACTCACCGGACTGTGAGTGCTTCTTCCCGGACATTTAGGAACCGTGGCCGTCCTCCATCCTGAGGGACTGCGCATGCGCAGCCCTTTCTAAACCTTCAGTGTATGTTCCTTTAACTTAATTGGCAGATCAGGCAACCTCCCTATATTAAGCACCTGTGGTCAACACCACGTTGCCTGATCTTGGAGTCTCATTCCCCATGAGTCTCTGAAGGTGTTCCTGTGTTTCCTCGTTTATTCAGCCCAGCTGATTCCTGTGGTTTCCAAACCACTTCTACCTCTGTGGTTTCCAAACCACTTCTACTACTGTGGTTCCCATACCACTTCTACCATCTACTGTATCATCGTGACTGTGAGCTGATTCCTATCCGCTGCCTCCGTGCACTACAGTCTTCTATCCACTTCAACTCTACCATGTATTATTGGGACTGTTAGCTGATGCCTATCCGCTGCCTCCGTGCACTACAGTCTTTCATTCACACCCACTCACCTGTTCATGATTGTGACTGCCAGCTGATTCCTATCCGCTGCCTCCGTGCACTACAGTCTTCAACCTGCAACTCGTCTGTGTTTCATCATCGTGACTGCTAGCTGATTCCTATCCGCTGCCTCCGTGCACTAGTCTTCAACCTGCAACTCGTCTGTGTTTCATCATCGTGACTGCTAGCTGATTCCTATCCGCTGCCTCCGTGCACTACAGTCTTCAACCTGCAACCCGTCTGTGTTTCATCGTGACTGTTTGGCTGATTCCTATCCGCTGCCTCTGTGCGCTTCAGTCTTCAGTCCTTGTCGACTCTCCCGTGTTTCCTTGAGCCTGCTGCCACTATTGCTACCCGCTATTCTCCGTGATCAACAGTTCCAGTTCGGCTCTGCTCTCCCGTGTCCCATCGTTACTGCACCTGCTGGTTGCTATTGGCTACCTCCGTGTTCCCGCAGAGACCCGCTGCTGTTACTCCTCAGCGCTACTCATCCATCTACTGCTGATCCGCTCTCCACGCCTTCCTGTGTTCCCTGCTGGTCTACCTACCTGTGCGCTGCACCTGCTAGACCACCGCTTCACCCATCCAGGGACTTTGCATCCTGCCGGCCTCCTGCCGTTCAGGTATCTCTGCACTCCTGTCTGACTGCCTTCTCCTGAACCACGGTATGCATACTTCCCATTGACTGTGCTGTGTATTGCATACCTTGCTGGACTGTGTTGGTTCTTCTCTGGAGTGTGCTATCCGCTGAGTCTATTGCCATCATTGACTGTGTTATCTCGTGCTGGATTCCTTCTAGAGACTTTCTATATTGGCAGTGTTGTTCAGTCATCTATACATTTATATTGTGCATATTACTGTGGATCAAAGTCAGGGTGCCCGTGTATATCTTGTGTTGCAGTCTCTCCCCGTGCACCTCCTCACATATATATTCAGTGGTACAACTTGCTGGTGGCAGACCACTGACCCCTGTTTCCAGTTTCACCTATTCCAGTATCCTCTCACATAGCAGTGGTACAACTTGCTAACGCAGACCACTGACTCCCCGGATACCTCCACTTGGATTCTATTCCTTCACTCAGACAGCGGTACAACTTGCTATCCGCAGACCGCTGACTCTCATCACCCCCTCGTTTCTGTTGGACATTCCTCCTCACTATAGCAGTGGTACAACTTGCTACCGCAGACCACTGACTACCTTCACGTGTCCTTTGTCCATACAGTTCCTCGTGTATTACTACCTTCATATTGCCAGTGCTGCTAGTCATAGACTTTCCTGAGCATCTCATCATCTGCTATTTCCTGTTCCGTGATCACCCTGCTACCAGAGTACCATATTACCACCTATACTGCTCTGGTAAGCCTATCACCTGGTGATCCCTGGGTAAAGACTCCTAGTGCCCGTGACAGTAAGATCAGGCCATGACAGACCCAGATACGGAACCTACCGCTAAAGAGATGCTGCAGCACCTGGTCAGCCGTGTGGAGCAACAGGATGCTCGCCAACAGCTGTTACTTCAATGTTACCAATCGTTAACCTCCCAAGGAACATCTGGACAGACTGTTACAGCTAATATTGAAGCTCCTGTGCTTTCCTCCGTTTCCCCAGTGCCATCCCAGGTGTCTACAGTTCCTACGCTTCACCTGCCTACTCCGTCAAAATACGACGGGGACCCCAAAACTTGTAGAGGTTTCCTTAACCAATGTTCAGTCCATTTTGAACTCCAACCTCAAAATTTTTCTACCCATCGTTCCAGAGTGGCCTATCTTATCTCATTGTTTTCTGGACAAGCCCTGGCTTGGGCCTCCCCTCTGTGGGAAAGAAACGATCCAATTCTACAAGATAGTGCCAAATTCATTTCCACGTTCCGAAGTGTGTTCGATGAACCAGGTCGTGTGACCTCCGCTGCTTCCAGCATCCTTCGTTTGCGACAAGGCTCCCATACAGTAGGACAGTATGTCATTCAATTTAGGATCTTAGCCTCTGAACTTCAGTGGAACACTGAAGCATTAGTTGCCGCCTTCTGGCAGGGGCTCTCCGATAAAATTAAAGATGCACTGACTACTCAAGAGCTTCCTTCGTCACTAGAAGATTTGATCTCTCTTTGCCATCGTGTAGATATGAGATTTCGTGAAAGAGAGTCTGAGAAAACAACGGCTGTCAAAGCACCTCTTCGTTTAAACCCTCAATTTCGTCCAGCTCCATCCTCTGTGATTCCCATGGAGATAGGACGTTCCAAATTATCTTCAGAGGAGAGGAAACGAAGAGTAAAGAATAGACTCTGTATCTATTGTGCTGATTCCACGCATATGCTCAGCTCTTGCCCTAAGAGATCGGGAAATGCCAGGCCCTAACTAGTTCTGGAGAGGTGAAGTTAGGGTCCCTGGAGTCCTCTCCATTGTCTATGAAATCTAAAGTCTGTGCTTTTGATGTTACGATCTCCTTTGCTACCAAATCCTTTGAGTCACAGGCATTGATTGATTCCGGAGCAGCAGGAAATTTCATTTCTAAATCACTAGTGAATCAATGGTCCCTACCAGTGATCACTTTAAAAACACCCATTACTGTGACGGCTATAGATGGATCACGTCTCATCAATGGTCTCATCACCCAGAGTACGTCTCCAGTAACCCTTCAGATTGGTGTACTACACCATGAAGAAATTTCGTTTTTAATTCTTCCAGTTACGACAAGTCCGATTGTCTTAGGCCTTCCATGGCTTCAGTGTCACTCTCCCCAGATTGACTGGCGCACCCCTCAAGTTACGTCTTGGGGGTCTGAATGTCACCATCGTTGTCTTTCTCAAGTTATTCCTCTTAAAGTACAGCAATCTTCCATCTCATCTTCCTCCCCGGGACTCCCTCCTCAGTATGCTTCATTTGCCGATGTGTTTGATAAAGCTCAGTCTGAACGTCTTCCTCCTCATCGTTCTTGGGATTGTCCGATCGACCTTCTACCTGGCAAGACTCCTCCCAGGGGTCGGGACTATCCTCTCTCGTTACCTGAAACTCAAGCCACATCTGAGTACATACAGGAGAATCTCCAGCGTGGGTTCATTCGACCTTCCACCTCTCCCGCTGGAGCTGGGTTCTTCTTCGTCAAAAAGAAGGATGGATCATTACGCCCTTGTATAGATTTTCGTGGACTCAACGCCATTACTATCAAGAATCGGTATCCCATTCCGCTGATCACTGAGCTATTTGATCGCATTAAGGGAGCTCGGATATTTACTAAGTTGGATCTTCGTGGTGCCTACAATTTAATTAGAATCCGTTCCGGTGACGAATGGAAGACCGCGTTCAACACCAGAGATGGGCATTACGAATATTTAGTAATGCCCTTCGGGCTGTGTAATGCCCCCGCTGTTTTCCAGGGTTTCATCAATGAGATCTTTCGGGACTTATTATATGTATGTGTCGTTGTCTACCTGGACGACATATTGATCTTCTCACAGGACCTGCCTTCTCATCACCAACATGTGGCAGAGGTCCTCTCCAGACTACGGAAAAACTCATTGTTCTGTAAATTGGAAAAATGTTCATTCGAGTTACCCCAGATTCCATTCTTGGGGTATATAGTTTCCGGAGTTGGCCTGAAGATGGATCCAGACAAAGTAAATGCTGTACTACATTGGCCTCAGCCAACTACTCTTCGTGCCATCCAGCGTTTTTTAGGTTTTGCCAATTACTATAGACGCTTCATTCAAGACTTTTCATCCATTGCATCTCCTATTGTGGCCCTAACTCGGAAAGGGGCTAATACTAAGCAATGGTCATCTGAGGCTCTCCAAGCCTTTCAAATTCTCAAAGAGTCCTTCTCGTCTGCTCCCATTCTTCGACAGCCTGATGTGACACTCCCCTTCTTCCTAGAAGTAGATGCCTCTAATGTGGGCTTAGGAGCTATTCTCTCCCAACGCTCGGAGCAACAAAAATTACATCCTTGTGCCTTCTACTCTCGGGGTCTTCTGCCCGCAGAGAAAAATTATACTATCGGGGACAAGGAGTTGCTGGCCATCAAAGCTGCATTAGAGGAATGGAGATACTTGTTGGAAGGAGCTCGCCATCCGGTGACGATCTTCACGGATCATAAGAACTTGTCATATTTGCAATCTGCCCAATGCTTGAACCCTCGTCAAGCAAGATGGTCTCTTTTCTTTTCCCGTTTTGAATTAATTATAACCTTCAAACCAGCCGCTAAGAACAAGAAAGCTGACGCTCTATCTCGAGCTTTTGTGACGTCCTCTGATGTAGAAGAGGTTCCCAACCATGCTATTCTAGACCCCAAATGTATTTCTCTGGCTGCTTCATCCACCAAAATGCTACCATTTGGGAAGACCCTCGTGCCTCCTACTCTGAGGAGGAAAATCCTTTCGTGGTTCCATGCCTCTCGTTTTTCTGGACACGCCGGTGAACACAAGACCTTTGAGATTCTCTCTCGAAGTTACTGGTGGCCTTCAATGAGGAGAGACGTCAAAGAGTTTATTGCTTCCTGTGATTTATGTTCTCAGTTCAAATCCTCCCGCAGAACTCCAGCAGGGTTGCTGCGACCACTACCCATTCCGTCCAAGCCTTGGACCCATATTAGTATGGATTTCGTTACTGATTTGCCACCAAGTAAGAATCACAATACTATTTGGGTAGTGGTAGACAGATTTTCGAAGATGGCTCATTTCGTCCCTCTGTCCGGTTTACCTTCCTCGTCTACTCTGGCTGAACATTTCATTAAAGAAATCTTCCGCATCCATGGATGTCCGTCTGAGATTGTGTCAGATAGAGGAGTACAATTCGTTTCCAGATTCTGGCGGGCCCTTTGTAAAACCTTGGGCATACGATTAGCACTCTCATCGTCTTACCATCCGCAATCTAACGGACAAACGGAACGAGTCAATCAAGATCTTGAGACTTTTATTAGGATGTTCTCTTCAGCCAACCAGGACAACTGGGTAGAATTGCTCCCTTGGGCTGAATTCGCCCATAACAACATGTACCATGAGTCATCATCCGAAACTCCATTCTTTGTGGTCTACGGTCACCATCCGTCTTTTCCGGAATTTCCTGCCCTCCCGCCCACCCAAGTTCCTGCTGTCGAAACTGCTTGTCAGACCTTCAAAAATATCTGGTCTCAGGTCAAAACCTGTTTAAAGAAGACATCTAACAAATATAAGTCTTTCGCAGATAAG
This sequence comes from Mixophyes fleayi, assembly GCF_038048845.1. Lineage (NCBI taxonomy): Eukaryota > Metazoa > Chordata > Amphibia > Anura > Limnodynastidae > Mixophyes > Mixophyes fleayi. Next base: position 1,357,080 of record NC_134407.1, read on the forward strand.
AAGAGGCGGGCTATTCCACCACTAAAAATTGGAGATCGTGTCTGGTTATCTACCAAAAATATTCGTTTGAAGGTCCCATCTATGAAATTCGCCCCTCGTTTTATTGGTCCATATAGGATCATTCAAGTTATCAATCCAGTATGTGTTAAACTTCTTCTTCCTAAGAATCTTCGGATTTCCAATGCCTTCCATGTGTCCTTGCTCAAACCTCTCATTATCAACCGTTTCTCGGCTCCTCCCTCAGCACCGCAGCCAGTTCAAGTTCATCAGGAGGAGGATTTCGAGATTACTGAGGTATTGGATGCAAAAATTTTGCGAGGAGTCCTCCGTTTCCTCGTTCATTGGAAGGGCTTTGGTCCTGAGGAGCGTTCTTGGATCAAAGCTGAAGATCTTAATGCTCCTGCCCTTCTGAAGAAGTTTTATTCCAAAAATCCGGACAAGCCCGGTTCCAGGCGTTCTGTGCCCACCTTTAAAAGGGGGGGTACTGTCACTCACCGGACTGTGAGTGCTTCTTCCCGGACATTTAGGAACCGTGGCCGTCCTCCATCCTGAGGGACTGCGCATGCGCAGCCCTTTCTAAACCTTCAGTGTATGTTCCTTTAACTTAATTGGCAGATCAGGCAACCTCCCTATATTAAGCACCTGTGGTCAACACCACGTTGCCTGATCTTGGAGTCTCATTCCCCATGAGTCTCTGAAGGTGTTCCTGTGTTTCCTCGTTTATTCAGCCCAGCTGATTCCTGTGGTTTCCAAACCACTTCTACCTCTGTGGTTTCCAAACCACTTCTACTACTGTGGTTCCCATACCACTTCTACCATCTACTGTATCATCGTGACTGTGAGCTGATTCCTATCCGCTGCCTCCGTGCACTACAGTCTTCTATCCACTTCAACTCTACCATGTATTATTGGGACTGTTAGCTGATGCCTATCCGCTGCCTCCGTGCACTACAGTCTTTCATTCACACCCACTCACCTGTTCATGATTGTGACTGCCAGCTGATTCCTATCCGCTGCCTCCGTGCACTACAGTCTTCAACCTGCAACTCGTCTGTGTTTCATCATCGTGACTGCTAGCTGATTCCTATCCGCTGCCTCCGTGCACTACAGTCTTCAACCTGCAACTCGTCTGCGTTTCATCATCGTGACTGCTAGCTGATTCCTATCCGCTGCCTCCGTGCACTACAGTCTTCAACCTGCAACCCGTCTGTGTTTCATCGTGACTGTTTGGCTGATTCCTATCCGCTGCCTCTGTGCGCTTCAGTCTTCAGTCCTTGTCAACTCTCCCGTGTTTCCTTGAGCCTGCTGCCACTATTGCTACCCGCTATTCTCCGTGATCAACAGTTCCAGTTCGGCTCTGCTCTCCCGTGTCCCATCGTTACTGCACCTGCTGGTTGCTATTGGCTACCTCCGTGTTCCCGCAGAGACCCGCTGCTGTTACTCCTCAGCGCTACTCATCCATCTACTGCTGATCCGCTCTCCACGCCTTCCTGTGTTCCCTGCTGGTCTACCTACCTGTGCGCTGCACCTGCTAGACCATCGCTTCACCCATCCAGGGACTTTGCATCCTGCCGGCCTCCTGCCGTTCAGGTATCTCTGCACTCCTGTCTGACTGCCTTCTCCTGAACCACGGTATGCATACTTCCCATTGACTGTGCTGTGTATTGCATACCTTGCTGGACTGTGTTGGTTCTTCTCTGGAGTGTGCTATCCGCTGAGTCTATTGCCATAATTGACTGTGTTATCTCGTGCTGGATTCCTTCTAGAGACTTTCTATATTGGCAGTGTTGTTCAGTCATCTATACATTTATATTGTGCATATTACTGTGGATCAAAGTCAAGGTGCCCGTGTATATCTTGTGTTGCAGTCTCTCCCCGTGCACCTCCTCACATATATATTCAGTGGTACAACTTGCTGGTGGCAGACCACTGACCCCTGTTTCCAGTTTCACCTATTCCAGTATCCTCTCACATAGCAGTGGTACAACTTGCTAACGCAGACCACTGACTCCCCGGATACCTCCACTTGGATTCTATTCCTTCACTCAGACAGCGGTACAACTTGCTATCCGCAGACCGCTGACTCTCATCACCCCCTCGTTTCTGTTGGACATTCCTCCTCACTATAGCAGTGGTACAACTTGCTACCGCAGACCACTGACTACCTTCACGTGTCCTTTGTCCATACAGTTCCTCGTGTATTACTACCTTCATATTGCCAGTGCTGCTAGTCATAGACTTTCCTGAGCATCTCATCATCTGCTATTTCCTGTTCCGTGATCACCCTGCTACCAGAGTACCATATTACCACCTATACTGCTCTGGTAAGCCTATCACCTGGTGATCCCTGGGTAAAGACTCCTAGTGCCCGTGACAAAGTCCCGATGAGCATGTGGATTTATGAGTGGGCACCTACATGATTTACCTTCAGGTCTGTGATCTTCATCTGTCATAACCATCTGCTGCAAAGATCGTGACTCTGACCACTCTATAAAGATCTGCCTACACTGCTATTCGTGAGTGTGTACTCACTTCCACATTTTCAGTCAGTTAAGAAAATCAAATGAAACGATACAATGTACTTTGGTGTAATAAAACATGATCGTAGGAGCGTACACACTCATGTGATATAGGACCTAACAGTTTATCATGTAAAATTTGTCCGCTAATTGGTTAAAAAGCCTGTCGTGTGCACCGAGTGTAATCACTCCTTTATTCCTCCTGTCTGTTTTACGGACTAAGAGGGGTTGGTTTGATAAAACATTTCAGGTCAATTCATGAGCATAATATTTGGGATCTGCTCCTTTAAGCAATTTTCTTGAGTTCCTGTAAAATAAAGAGGCCTCTAGCAGATCATAACTCTGATGGCTCATGCTTACATAAAAATATTCTGTGCCAATGTTTCCGTCAATAATGAAAATATGTTTAATTATTCCAGTTGCTAACAGGCAAGCCCCTGACAGCTATTGTTCAGTAAAGGCTGTCATTACCGTTTCTGCAGATTAGGAATACGGAGAATACAGGACTTTGTACTGACCACAAATTCAGCCAGGTATTAAAACCATTGTTTAAAACCTGCAAAGATCACATAATTGACTCTGCAGCCCAAATGTACACATAAAAATGTATAAGAATAATAATTATCACAATATTAAACACACAAAGAGTCCCCAGCATGGTGTCAATGGTGTTTGTCATTTCTAGGATTATAAAGTACTTTCCCTTCATTATGAACTGTTCTTACAAGTAGGAATAATGGCTCCTGGCCACAAAGCCAGGGAAAAGCAATCAAGATTTCCGTCCTCCCAGCATGCTCTCTGGAATTAACCGTCAAGTCCTCGTTCCACAAGTATTAGCAGGCAGGGTTAACACTCCCCCAGCTCATCTTGCATTCCTTACACTGTCGCTATGTTTGTTTTCCCAATGACTGAAGACGAGGGAACATGAATTATAAAAGGTTCTTCATTAACACAGGATATTTTTTGAGCTTCCTTGGTTTTAAGTATTTAATAGCTGGATCCTTAGATATCTATACCCATCTAATTTGATTTCCAGTAGACATTAAAGTGACAGAGTGGACAAGGCCCTAGTGAGATCGGGTTTACTGGTAAAGTACATATCGGCATGTGGTAATGCCGTGGTACAGATGGGCGAAACAGAGACATTTCTTACACTCATTAATTAACTATAGACAGATAGTTTAAGATGAAACGTTTACACAGCAATGATAAAAGTGCACTACGAATAGATCTGCAGAAAACTCGCTAAGCAATGGAAAAAGGTCTCAAGGTTGCACTTTGACGTTACAAAGGACACAAACAGAGAAGAACAAGGAATAAACACATTACTTATTTGTGTGTGCAAACACTTTTTAGAAGTGCATTTAAAAATGTCTTATTACAACCTTCCCTTTGGCAAAAAATCCTTCCTTCAGGGGCTTAGGATCATTTCTCCTTTTACTTCTAATTTCCAAACTTCCCAAGTTGGCAGTTTACATGTCTCCCTCAACTCTTTACTCTCCTTTACTTCTCACATCCAGAATGGCGCTTCCACCTGTGCAACATCTCCAAAATACATCAGTTTTCAAACAAGATGCCACTAAGCTCCTGATCCAGGCAGGTTAAATCCTCCTTATTGGCCTGCCAATGACAAAACTATCCCCTCGATTGCAGCTTAAACTCTCATCTACATTTCTCATCACCCCCTATCTGATAGTCCTCTCCCTCAATTCTTTCATCGGCATCACATAAAATAGTCTAAGTCAGTGGATTCCAAACTTTTTCAGTTCAAGGCACCCTTAGGGTCTCCAAAATTTCTTCAGGGCACCCCATAGCGAAAATAATTACATAGTAGTCCCCCACCTTGCTTACCACTGGCCCTGGCCAAGGCAACCCTTTGAGAGTTTCAAGGCACCCCATGTAGCCTAGGCGCACAGTTTGGGAACCACTGATCTAAGTACTGAAGTTTGCCTTAATTCCCTCCATAACTCCTGTCCCACCTCTATGTCCAACTTCATTCATAAATGCTGTTCCAGTTACCTTCTGCTCTCATCTAAGGTCTTCTCTCATAACCTCATCCCACACATGGCTGCAAGACTTCCCCTCTCTTTTATGGAGCGCCCTGCCTAACCCTATCAGACTCTCCTCAACCCCATTGATATTTGTATGATCCTTGAAGGCCTCTTTCTCGTCTTACTTCTAAAGAGGGTTTTCCACTAAAGCTCCTGATCATTCTACTGCCTTCTGTGTCAGCTCTTCCCCACACCTTGCAGACTGTAAGCTCACATGGACAGCGCCATCTTTACCTTCTGATTCATGTCATTATATGTCATTTGTTTGTATCATGATCCCCTCAACTTACAGAGCTGCATAACGTAGTAGTGCTTTATATAGGATAATAATTCAGCAGAGATAAGGTTAAGTAACAACTAAATAATATACAAATGAACATGTACAGTCTAAAACTTCCTTTATGTTTATGTGTGGCTGATTGCTTCATTTGTACAATAATATATTTTCAAACAGATCTTTCATCTTTCAGGAGATGAAGGCGGCTCACCTAGTATCTGCCTTTATGTTTTCTCTCTTTTTTTAATTCAAATATTAAACGTCTGAAACATTTTCCATTCCTGTCTCTGCTACCAGCTCCTTCTGAGCAAATTGAGAATATCTTGAAAAGAATATTTCTGTTTGAAAAGGAATTAAGCTTTCCCTGAAAGGATTCTTAAAGGTTGCGATATTCACAGCCCGATAAAGAGCCACCTTTTTTAATGAAATTCTAATTAGCAATTTTATGCACTCTTCCATTAGTCGGATCAGATTAGAACGCATTTGCACAGTCTTCCTTTTAATTAACTGCGCTCATAACGAGTTTCCAACAATTGTCACTGGCTGCCTTAGAGTAGAGCGACTGGAAACGGACAGATGTGTGAACTGTCAAAATTAAGGTTGATGAGGTTTCTGTACCAGACCGCTCAACTAATGTCATCATTCCAGCATTGTGCAGTGTACAGCATACATACACATATACTTATCCAGTTACCTGACAAATGGTCTCCAGCGCTTATACCTGCGCAGACAAGAGCGATAAGCTGTGTACTTATACAGACCGAACACAGTGCCAAGTACACTACCATCTAACATGCACATAAAGATGCTGTGCAGTGTAACCTTTCTCCTAACTCTCATAGTTCATCAACAATGATCATCACTTGCATCATCCCCTCGGCTGGAGCACAAAGTCCAACCATTCTTAGGTTGTTAGAGGATCATGGATGTACAGTTGTGACCGATGACGAAGATCAATGATAACCAAACAAATGTCACCATATCTTTATGGACACTACTAAACCTCCTTATTCTCTACTTTTAAGATGCCAGGAAAGCAATAGGTGGTAAAACAAAAGATACATGAAAATATAGAATTTATCAGCAGGGAAAAACCTACAGATCCATCTAGTCTGCACTTTTGTATTTGTTTTTACTATATATATATATATATATATATATATATATATATATATATATATATATATTAGATCTAACTCTTCAATACAGCGATATGACACATGAATATTATATTACTGTACGAGTTCTGAAAACACCGACTGGGAGACTATTCCACGGAACTTTCTGTATAAATGTTCTTCTCTATGTCTCCTCTGTTTTCCTCCCTCTAATGTTAGTGACTGAATTCAGAGTTTGGGTGAAACTGTGACGTCACCCCTACATCTTGTTTAACGCGGGACACAAAAAAGTACAATAGTGCATTGAGCATTTAAGATTGATGCTTTATTATCATCACTTTGTGCTACCTGAGTAGGAGATTAAAGAATGAGTCTTGTCTGTGATATAAAACGTTTATAATTCAACATTATTACACTGCATGTATCTAAGCTTAGCACTTTATTATACAGAGACTATTACAGAGACATGTTGCTGTATAATTTAGAGTTGGTTATAAATTGTGAAGATCTAAACTGCTTCATTTCACAGTCATTGTTTAATGCTCGCTGGATATTTATGCTTTGTCCCCACACAGTACAAGTGACAAACAAAGTTGATCTTTAGAAAAATGACAGTGTGTCTAATAATCCATTCAGTAGAAGAAGGAGAGAGCGAATAGACGCTCTCTCTTATCACACGTCCAAATGCTGGATGTCACAGACACCAGGAGCTTCACAGGCCATTTACACGGAGTAGCCAGATTTCCATGTACTGATCGGCAGAGGAAAAGGGTAAGAGATTGCAAAAGCCGCAGTTTAACATTTACGTCTTATGTCTTTCGTTCCAGGCAACAATAGACATTGTTTTTATGTGTGAGAAGATAAGACAAATGTAATGCTACAGACAAAGTGTATCATCCAGCCGCTACATTTACATACAGATCATACTGGTTATCATACCCTAAGCTCTTATCTCTGGCAGAAATTCAGCATTTTCACAGGACGATGCAGGTAGATCAGTTTCTAACAGCTTCATTGGCTGATAACCTATCACACTACCCGATGCCTAATGTTACTGCTCCCACCTTGTGACAAACCTGCTCCTAGCCATGGCTGGTGAGACAAGACCTTCTTAGCGATACAATGCACTACTGACAAGGTTCATTGATCTCCGGACTGGAGGTGACTCAGGACAGAACAGTGGCTGGATGGATACGATCATTAACTAATTACTAACCGCACAACAAATACAACAAACAAAATGACACACATAGTATAGATGTCATGTGCTGATAGTTTAATGTGGACTGAAAACTACCAGACTGTCAGAACTGATCTGCTTAATCAGGATACCACTTTGTAGTTCCTCACTGTATGCTGCCATATTTTTGAGAAGTCTATTGACATAGAAGCACTGAGCACAAGTAGAAGCAGAGAGGAAGAAATATGTGTCCATTATCGTATTTAAGCAACCCAAAAACACAATACAATGTCAACATTCATTCTCAAAAGATGTCATAGTTTAATATTTCAGCCAAGTGATTCTGATCCCAGGAAATGTGTTTTAATTGGACGGGCCGGATCACATGCTCAGTCACTGGGTATAAATACACAGGCAGTCATGAGTGAATTTGTGCATCTCCCAGTGTGAGATGCAGGGAGATTGGAGCTAATTGCTTCTATCGGAACACATGTTCTCTCGTTGATGTCATTCATATCCACTGTAGCATTTTTGACATTTTTGGTAGTCCCACGGGGTCTGTCAGCCTCTGACTCGCCCTGCACTGTGAGGGGTCTCTGACATTTCTCTAACATGGAACATATTGACGGGCTGCCCTCCTCTCTGAAATGCATCGGCCACTTTGTCAAGTCATGTGTGAACTATAATTTAGGCTAATAATTGCCAGACCTGAGCTCAATGAAACATCACCGTCTACAAACTGCTGAATTTTAATACATTGAAAAGCAGCTTGCCTGAGGCCAGGACAGGCCTAACAAACACATATGGAAGCACTTAAAAAGTGATAAATGATTTGGCATCTACATTGTCTACTAGTGAGCTGCTTAGGAAAGAAAATTAGGGTGAACAGGTGTTAGAGGGAAGAACGCTGGTGCATTTTAATAGAATTGTCAAAATGTTGGACCCAGATGTTGACATCTATGCATACAAGATGGAATGTAATCCTACGCTGCTATTTCAGTAATTATTTGCTTGAGTTTTTGGAGCCCTGTGCAGGAAATCCCTTGCTTTTCTTGCTGTGTTACCCAGTCCCCCCTCCTCCTATCAAAGTGTACAGCCTCCACGATTGCATCTGCATGCTTTAAATAATCCATGCCTGTCACATTTCATTCTTTCCTCTTGGATCATAAGCATCATGTCCCATTCTTCCAGCAGAGATCCACATATAAATATGGCTGATTGTCTGGCTGCGTTGTCCTAAGATGACTGTATCAGAGCTCTGATGCCAGGTGGACTATAGTAACTACATGTAGGTTTCTGTGAGAGAGAAGACCAGCATCACATGTTATCGTGCGGTCTGGAACATATAGAAATATAAAGTAAATCTAATAGATCAATATTCAAATATCTACAGAGACAAAATGTGGTGAAGATACAGAAATATAGAACCACGGACACCATTCCTTACCTATCATCATCTATTTATATATATATATATATATATATATATATATATATATATATATATAGCGCCAGTAATTCTGTGTGCTCAAACAGGGAATAATATGAAATATTAGCTGAATGATGGGCCTGTGTTTGTAACATTATCGGAAACACACAATGAGCAAAGTGTTTGGCTGTGTGGTGATTGGACATATGTGGCTTGCTGGGTTCAACCAAGGCGTCTGGTGTATATTTTAGTAGTGAAATTGTGATGGGACTAAGCTGTCAGAATTCAGTGTGTAAATATAGGAAGGAATGTGTTGATAATGAACTGCTTTATATGTATTTGCACGAAGTTCTCTGGATGCATGAATGTGGAGGGGGAGCTGAGTGTCTGCACATTGTACGTGTCGGACACTTTAGGTGCTTCTCCTGTGATCTGTTTGATGGAGCAGTTAATGAGTCTCCTTGATGGACTCAAGAACAAGGTAATGTATACTGCACTCGGACACTGCAGGTGACATTCCGAGTGTCTCTCTTCCTCTACAACAATTAGTGTAAGTGTTTCCTGGTCATTTTCACCCTCCTGGACCGCTCCTGTATTACTAGTTTATGGAGTCTGCACATCTGTCTTTCCAGTCATCGCTGCAGGTGACATGTAAAACACTCAGATGCTGCAGGCACTACAGCAGCTGGTAAACAATACAAATAATTACTATAAAAAGACAACAACATCTCAGCATCTAGCTGACTATAGCCAAATACAAGCTGCTTTCTTCCATGAGGTGAATCATGAGATCTATTGCTTCTTACTTGCAGCGGCCCCAGGGTCCAACGCTCATCACATTGTTTTCCCAGCATTCTGATGTACGCGGCTGGTTACAATGTTTCTTCCCATGATTCCCTTCACATTCCGTATAGGTCCAGTGCGGTCAGAATAGACACCCGGATACCAGAAAGGAGAAATGGTCGAACAGTGGTTGTAGGAAGAGAGGTTACGTGATCAGCTCTGTGCATTTGACATCGCAGCAGCAATGATTTATCTCTCAGTGTTTGTATCTGGGTAAAAGGTCCAATACCTGCAGAACACGATCATTAACGTAAAATCATATCTCATTATTGACGCATTGTAATGTTATCTCCAGAAATAGTGACATCAACATGTTGCCCCATTGCGGTGCCCAGGATAGAGATTAGAGGGTAGAGGCATATACATACCTATATATCTATATCTATGTGTGTGTGTAAGACTATAGTCACGGTATAGTAATCCCTCCCTAGACGCTTATCTCTGGCTGGAACGCACGCAGCCTCCAGCATTTCTCTCCTTTGACAAATAGAAGAAAACACCTCTTATTTTTGTCACCATGTAAATCTTCCATGTTTCTTTTTATGAAGTTTCCTTTTTATTCCTTTTTTGAACTACTTTGATTTAAGATCAAAACTCATCCAACCAAGAAGAAAACAGAGAGAAACTCAGATTGCCTGTTTACTGTAAAACATTTCCTTTCAAAGAGCTGTGAGGGTATTTTTCAGGGAGATACGGCCCTGTACATATCGGAGTTTAATAAGAGAAAGTAATTCGGTAGAACGTGTGTATTTAAACATTGGAGAAAGAGAGTGGGAGGATGACAATCAATCTTCCCTTTGTACTTTAGCCACTGGCCCGTTACAGCTTTGAAGATCAATTGGAAGAGGGATAGTGAGTTAATGGAGGGGCTGAGGAAATACCTTACTCATTCCAGACTGATATTAGACAACAATACGTGCAAGTTAACCTATTGCTAACTGAGTCTCTGATGTCAGAACCAGACTATACTGCCGCCATCTCAGTAGGTCACAGATGGCATCGAGGAGCTCAGGCGATGGCATCACATCAAACAAGGGCGTCGGACGCCATCATAACAATAGTCCAATGCGCTGAAATACTTCAAACTTGCATAAGTTTGAAAAATTTCAGCAATTAGTTAGACTGTGAAGCATTTCCAATACAGACTGAAGCAAATTTGAACTTCTAGTTCAATTAATGTAAAAAGAAAAAAATAGATTCAATTATTTTTGAAAAAGGAAAAATATTACAAAATCTTTGCACATTAAAAAATACTTTATTCACAGAAATAGCACATTTTAATACCTTTAACTATTATTGCCACCTTTAGACAGTGATAACAGAACCGCGATCACGGTGGTACAACAACCATCACAATACGTGATAAACAGGCTCTGCTGCGCTGACAGCAAAAACTATGGAAATAATGGAAGTCATGTAATATTGGAAAATAAAGTCAGTAGCATAATAATACAATAATAATGAAATAAAAAATAAATATATGAAAATAAAAATGTAGATAATATCAAAAGAAAATAGAAATAATAAAATTAAAATATTAAATATGAAAATTGAAATAAAAATGAAAATAAATTAAACAATGTACTGTCAGTGGCACCTTGACCCTAATAGATCCCAACGCCATCTCTCCAAACACCTCTCCCCTTTCTTCCATGGTACTGTGCTAAATTAGCTACTTCATGGAAATACTCCATCTAGTTGAGCATATTACAGGAATAAGGTTTATTACCTCACAATATTCAGGATACCCCTAAACACACACTCAGATTAATAACTCATATCTAGAGTGCCCAGAAATCTACGATGATGCAACGTGTTTGTGGTAAGTATATATGTTATGGATATATATCTAGCATCATTCACAACACCCCAAATACATTCTACTGGACCTGGAACCCCTGTACTGATAATATACTAAGTATTTATAGCTTCCTAGCAGATAACTCATCTTGTGAGTCTGTGATTGGTTTCATCACCTCACCATATTTGTGGATATACAGCTTGTGTTGCTCAGACATATTTTGGCTCCTTAGAAGCTTTTCTTTAATATTCTGTATTAAGATGTATAATGTTATCTGTATATATTATTTACTAATCATGGTGAACAAATGGCAGTAATATACATCTGTGTGGGAATTGGATGTGTAGTAGTAAAAACTCCACCTCTCTGAGGGGCAATGTACCAAGCAGACGAATGAGAGGGCATCATCATCATCATCATCATCATTTATTTATATAGCACCACTGATTCTGCAGCGCTGTACAGAGAACTCATTCACATCAGGGCATACTGATAGTACTGACAGAAGACCACAAAAAAAGTGCAGATATCAAAACCGGCCCCCTACAAATCACCATCCCGACTTTTAGCCGTGAAAAGAATACAATGTTTGAGTTGCATTAAACAGTGGTTGGAGGAATATCTAAGAGGCGATTTACACTATTTTGCCTTTCACCACATTTAATAAAAGACTCCCTCCCATTCTCTGACAGCCTGTGTTACTTAGCATCCGTCATGGTCCTGTAGGGGGGTAGAGGGAAGAACCTAGACACACTGAGTAGCATTGGGCCCCTTCTGGTAGAACTGAATGGTGAGAACAAACATGATGTGTCCCCTTTACAAATCTGATAAACTGTGCCCCATTTATTCCATAATCATACAGTGCCCCCTCTACAGAAAAAAATATATAGTGCCCCCTATAGAAATAATTATACAGTGAGGCCTATAGAAATAATTATACAGTGCCCCCTATAGAAATAATTATACAGTGAGGCCTATAGAAATAATTATACAGTGCCCCCTACAGAAATAATTATACAGTGCCCCCTAAAGAAATAATTATACAGTGCCCCCTATAGAAATAATTATACAGCAAGGCCTATAAAAATAATTATACAGTGCCCCCTATAGAAATAATTATACAGTAAGGCCTATAGAAATAATTATACAGTGCCCCCTATAGAAATAATTATAGTGATGCCTATAGAAATAATTATACAGTGTCCCCTATAGAAATAATTATACAGCGAGGCCTATAGAAATAATTATACAGTGCCCCCTATAGAAATAATTATACAGTGAGGCCTATAGAAATAATTATACAGTGCCCCCTATAGAAATAATTATACAGTAAAGCCTATAGAAATAATTATACAGTATCCCCTATAGAAATAATTATACAGTGAGGCCTATAGAAATAATTATACAGTGCCCCCTATAGAAATAATTATACAGCGAGGCCTATAGAAATAATTATACAGTGCCCCCTATAGAAATAATTATACAGTAAGGCCTATAGAAATAATTATACAGTGCCCCCTATAGAAATAATTATACAGCGAGGCCTATAGAAATCATTATACAGTGCCCCCTATAGAAATAATTAGACAGTGAGGCCTATAGAAATAATTATGCAGTGCCCCCTATAGAAATAATTATACAATGAGGCCTATAGAAAGAATTATACAGTGCCCCCTATAGGAATAATTATACAGTGAGGCCTATAGAAATAATTATACAGTGCCCCCTATAGAAATAATTATACAGTGCCCCCTATAGAAATAATTATACAGTAAGGCCTATAGAAATAATTATACAGTGCCCCCTTTAGAAATTATTATACAGTAAGGCCTATAGAAATAATTATACAGTGCCCCTATAGAAATAATTATACAGTGAGGCCTATAGAAATAATTATACAGTGCCCCCTACAGAAATAATTATACAGTGCCCCCTATAGAAATAATTATACAGTGAGGCCTATAGAAATAATTATACAGTGCCCCCTATAGAAATATTTATACAATGCCCCGTAAAGAAATAATTATACAGTGGCCCCTATAGAAATAATTACACAGTGTGCCCTATAGAAATAATGCTATAATGGCCCCCATGAAAATAAATATTGGCCTCTTCTCCATCTTAATACTTATTAATTGTGCCCTATTTCCTATAGTGTAAGAAATACTTATCTACCATCATCTTATCATCATCATAACTCCAAATACTAGGGTTCCTCCCGCACTCCATCTTTAATCAAAATAATGAGACCACCACACACTTTTACTTCCTCCCCTAAATACAAAGAGGAAAACTGGCATCGTCAGGCCCTCCAGCAGTCATTCCAAGGGTACAGAATATAATGTACCCGGCAAAACCTGCTCTGCAGTCATCACATCCTGAGGACCAGGAGTAATAACACGTCTCCGCTACATATATGGGGAATCAGAGTCTGTCATACAATGATCCAGGAGGAATAACACGTCTCCGCTACATATATGGGGAATCAGAGTCTGTCATACAATGATCCAGGAGGAATAACACGTCTCCGCTACATATATGGGGAATCAGAGTCTGTCATACAATGATCCAGGAGGAATAACACGTCTCCGCTACATATATGGGGAATCAGAGTCTGTCATACAATGATCCAGGAGGAATAACACGTTTTCGCTACATATATGGGGAATCAGAGTCTGTCATACAATGATCCAGGAGGAATAACACGTCTCCGCTACATATATGGGGAATCAGAGTCTGTCATACAATGATCCAGGAGGAATGACACGTCTCCGCTACATATATGGGGAATCAGAGTCTGTCATACAATGATCCAGGAGGAATAACACGTCTCCACTACATATATGGGGAATCAGAGTCTTTCATACAATGATCCAGGAGGAATAACACTTCTCCGCCACATATATGGGGAATCAGAGTCTGTCATACAATGATCCAGGAGGAATAACACGTCTCCGCTACATATATGGGGGATCAGAGTCTATCATACAATGATCCAGGAGGAATAACACGTTTCCGCTACATATATGGGGAATCAGAGTCTGTCATACAATGATCCAGGAGGAATAACGCGTCTCCGCTACATATATGGGGAATCACAGTTTGTCATACAACATGTCCAGGAGGAATAACACGTGTCCGCTACATATATGGGGTTTCAGGGTCTGTCATACAATGTATCCAGGAGGAATAACACGTGTCCGCTACATATATGAGGAATCAGAGTTTGTCATACATGTCCAGGAGGAATAACACGTCTCTGCTACATATATGGGGGATCAGAGTTTGTCATACATGTCCAGGAGGAATAACATGTCTCCCCATATATGGGGGATCAAAGATTGTCATACAACATGTCCAAAAGGAATAACACATTTTCACAACATATATGGGGGGATCAGAGCCTGATAAACAACATGTCCAGGAAGAATAACACGTTTCCGCTACATATATGGGGAATCAGAGTCTGTCATACAATGATCCAGGAGGAATAACACGTCTCCGCTACATATATGGGGAATCAGAGTTTGTCATGCAAAGTGGCCAGGAGGAATAACACGTCTTGTTACATATAAGAGGTCGTACAACGTGTCCAGGAAACATTGAGAAAATGAATGAGGATACTAAATAGAAAGTGGGCAGCAGAATCCAGGCGTGTTAGCAATCAGCAACACAGGAGGCTTCCCGACACTGAACCAGGGACACTCTCACTATACAACCATATAATCAAATTTCAGTAATGAGTTATTAATTAAGTAGGGGCATCCATTTCTCTACTAACTGCCTCATAAACAATCGACTGGAGATTAGTCAATTTTGACTTCTTGACACTATTTAACAAATCAATATTAGATTTCCCACACAGCAACCCAGACAGTTTTCCCTGTTATTTAGCTATCATCTGCTCTGAATACTAATGATAGAATTAAGGGCTAGAGATTTTGCATTTGTTCCATCAGAAAGATGCCTATCTGCTGGGAATTAGGGACTGATTATTTGCATGGCAGAAGAATATGCCAGTCATTAGAATAAGGAGACTGCTGCGGCAGTGAATCTGGAATGAGTACAGGAGGAAGCAGGTTCTCTATGTAAATGTTTGCAGGGTTTTCTGCAGGTAAATCAGGAATTAATCATCACAATTCTCTATCATCGTGATTTTCTAATGGGACATTTTAATCCACAAAAGCCTTTCAACCAGTATCTAACAATAACAAAATGTTTTAGAAAGGTATATACGTCTACGTAGTCCTGTGACTAGTGTCTGAGAGTAAAGTTTATCTTCCTGTATCAGATGTAATGCGCACGGGAAGAGACGCACAGCCATTACGTGTAAAGGTCTTGCCTCATAGAATAACATAATTAGGCAGATTTAAAACCCAGGGCCTGAGTCCTTAAGAAAAGTAAGGCAAAAAAAGAGTAAATGTTCTCTGGGACAATATAATATAATAGTTTATTATTTTGCATAATTATATTATATTATTAATTATATTGTAATCTAATTCAAATGTTTCAAAAAATGTAATTTTCTTTAAGTGAAAATTGCCTTGTGAGGCCTATAAGGAGAAAATCGCTATTATAAATATAATTATTATGATGAATAAGTATAATTTTTGTGTATGTATAGATGAATTTTATTATGAGAAAATATGTGTTTTTTTTTTATCTAGAACACATATACTTGATAGCTTTATTTTTACACTGAAATTTAACGTTTATCTAGGACATGCTCTACCCCAACTATAACTCTGCCATCACATTTTACATTTACCTCCCCCTCCAATGCAACATGGTTTTGCCAAGGTTCAAAGTAACTCCTTTTTTATTCCTTCCTCTCCTTAATAACTCAGGCCCCCAGTGTATATCCGGAGAAGAGAGCCTTAAGTCGAGATGGACGCAAACAGTGGCTGGCTGGGCTGGGGGGTAGGAGGGCGTCTACTGCCCAGGGCCGGTCCCTTGGAGGGCTACCTTAGGCTGGGTCACTGGGCCAACTGCACTTTTTTTCCTTTAAAATATTATTAACAGGCTACTGAGTCCAGTGTTGCCCTCCGAGCTAAAGTTTACCAGCCCTCCCCTAGACGCAAATTACGCTTACAATGGATATGTTACATTGTGCCCACGTATTTTACTTAGTATACAGAACTGCACATATAGATGCGAATCAGAAACATTGATACGCTTAAAGTGTATCCTACATTAAAAGCCTGTAATCCCATTAAAAATCATTTTATCAAAATAATGTGTCCCCTCCAAAAAAAGTCTAATCAGCCCTAGAGCTGAGAGCCTGTGCTCCCCCATATTTACCAGTACTAGGCTTTACCCGCAGCGTGGGGTAACCCCCCCCCCCCCCATAGTGCTAAAGCAACCCTAGGCCGGAGAGCATGAGCTGGATTCTCCAGAGGGATCCGGACTGCCTACCACTGCCCGCATAGGTATAACCAGCCACGTGCCGAAAAGCACATATCCCCCGTACGCGACAGCGGGGCGGAGTCCTGAATCGGCACTGTCAGTTACAGTTAGATAAGATGGCATTATAGTACTAATCTGTGCCACATTCATTCATTATCAACAATAAACACATATAATATCCTCATAATAAAATTCAGCTATACATACATAGTAAATTATATTTATGAATTATAACAATTATATTTATATAGCGATTTTCTCCTTATAGGCCTCAAAATGCAATTACATTTTTATAAACATTTGAATTAGATAACATTATAGGAAATTATCCAATACATAAATATATATATACTATATGAACAAAAGTATTTGGTCTCACCTGTTAATTATTAAATTGAGGTGTTTCAATCAGACCCGTTGCCAGAGGTGTATAACATATAGCACCAGCCATGCAGTCTTCATTTGTAAACATTTGTGATACAAAATGGGTCATTCTGAAGAGCTCAGTGACTACAAGCGTGGTACTGTGATAGGATGTGTGGTACTGTGATAGGATGTGTGGTACTGTGATAGGATGTGTGGTACTGTGATAGGATGTGTGGTACTGTGATAGGATGTGTGGTACTGTGATAGGATGTGTGGTACTGTGATAGGATGTGTGATACTGTGATAGGATGTGTGGTACTGTGTGGTACAAGTGTGGTACTGTGATAGGATGTGTGGTACTGTGATAGGATGTGTGGTACTGTGATAGGATGTGTGGTGCTGTGATAGGATGTGTGGTGCTGTGATAGGATGTGTGGTACTGTGTGGTACAGCGTGGTACTGTGTGGTACAGCGTGGTACTGTGATAGGATGTGTGGTACTGTGATAGGATGTGTGGTACTGTGTGGTACAGCGTGGTACTGTGTGGTACAGCGTGGTACTGTGATAGGATGTGTGGTACTGTAATAGGATGTGTGGTACTGTGATAGGATGTGTGGTACTGTGATAGGATGTGTGGTACTGTGATAGGATGTGTGGTACTGTGATAGGATGTGTGGTACAGTGTGATACTGTGATAGGATGTGTGGTACTGTGATAGGATGTGTGGTACTGTGATAGGATGTGTGGTACTGTGATAGGATGTGTGGTACTGTGATAGGATGTGTGGTACTGTGATAGGATGTGTGGTACTGTGTGGTACAGCGTGGTACTGTGATAGGGTGTGTGGTACTGTGATAGGATGTGTGATACTGTGATAGGATGTGTGGTACTGTGATAGGATGTGCGGTACTGTGATAGGATGTGTGGTACTGTGATAGGATGTGTGGTACTGTGATAGGATGTGCGGTACTGTGATAGGATGTGCGGTACTGTGATAGGATGTGCGGTACTGTGATAGGATGTGCGGTACTGTGATAGGATGTGCGGTACTGTGATAGGATGTGCGGTACTGTGATAGGATGTGCGGTACTGTGATAGGATGTGTGGTACTGTGATAGGATGTGTGGTACTGTGATAAGATGTGCGGTACTGTGATAGGATGTGTGGTACTGTGATAAGATGTGCGGTACTGTGATAGGATGTGTGGTACTGTGATAGGATGTGCGGTACTGTGATAGGATGTGTAGTACTGTGATAGGATGTGTGGTACTGTGATAGGATGCGTGGTACTGTGATAGGATGTGTGGTACTGTGATAGGATGTGTGGTACTGTGATAAGATGTGCGGTACTGTGATAGGATGTGTGGTACTGTGATAGGATGTGTGGTACTGTGATAGGATGTGCGGTACTGTGATAGGATGTGCGGTACTGTGATAGGATGTGTGGTACTGTGATAGGATGTGTGGTACTGTGATAGGATGTGTGGTACTGTGATAGGATGTGTGATACTGTGATAGGATGTGTGATACTGTGATAGGATGTGTGGTACTGTGATAGGATGTGTGGTACTGTGATAGGATGTGTGGTACTGTGATAGGATGTGTGGTACTGTGATAGGATGTGTGGTACTGTGATAGGATGTGTGGTACTGTGATAGGATGTGCGGTACTGTGATAGGATGTGCGGTACTGTGATAGGATGTGTGGTACTGTGATAGGATGTGCGGTACTGTGATAGGATGTGCGGTACTGTGATAGGATGTGCGGTACTGTGATAGGATGTGTGGTACTGTGATAGGATGTGTGGTACTGTGATAGGATGTGTGGTACTGTGATAGGATGTGTGGTACTGTGATAGGATGTGTGGTACTGTGATAGGATGTGTGGTACTGTGATAGGATGTGTGGTACTGTGATAGGATGTGTGGTACTGTGATAGGATGTGTGGTACTGTGATAGGATGTGTGGTACTGTGATAGGATGTGTGGTACTGTGATAGGATGTGCGGTACTGTGATAGGATGTGCGGTACTGTGATAGGATGTGCGGTACTGTGATAGGATGTGCGGTACTGTGATAGGATGTGCGGTACTGTGATAGGATGTGTGGTACTGTGATAGGATGTGCGGTACTGTGATAGGATGTGTGGTACTGTGATAGATGCCACCTTTACAATAAGACGGTTCCTGAAATTTCATCCCTGCTGGATATTCCACGGTCAACTGTAAGTGATATTATTAGAAATTGGAAGCGTTTAGGAAGCAAATCACCAAGTCTATTATTATTATTATATTATGTTACGGAGGTGACACTTATGAATGTATTGTGTATGTGTGATATTCCGCGTGTTCTTATGTCTCCGCTGCTGTCGCTGCCTTGCATACGAGAGACGTGCGGACTGAGGTGGGAACAATAACTACACATTAAGAAAACATTCGGCCAGTGATCACATCTGCTGTCGCGTTGCTGCAGAGACTATTTAATTGAAAATTATTTTTTCTTATAGGAGTGTTCTTTAGTGTTAAAAACAATAAAGATTATTTTATATATTTTTTAATACCATTTTAAATATGGACAAGATTTTGCGGAAAGAATGTCCAACCTATCCCACAAATAATAATGAACCCAGTATTAGCAGTGTAAAAAAAACAAAAATTGTAAAAAGCAGTACAATGAAGAATATACTCAATATAGGTTTTCGTGGTGTGGTGAAGAGGCAGCTCCCAAACACCTGAATGCGTAATTGCAGAGAACAACTTTCAAATGAAGCAAAGGTGCCCAAGTAAATGGATTTGCCATTTAAAATCAAAACATTCTAGTTGCGCCAACAAGGATAAACAATATTTTCAACGGCTTCTAAACCAAAATCTAAAACAGAGGCAATTTATGAGGTCGTCCGTCACAGTTTCTGACAAAGCGTTAGAAGCTAGTTTCCATGTTGCAAAATGAGTTGCACGGCAGAAAAAAACACATACTATCGTTGAAAGACTTATTAAACCAGCATGCATGGAAATTGTTCGATTAATGCTTGGGCCTAATGAAGTTAAGTAAGTGAGCGAAGTTTTGTTGTCAGCTGATACTGTTAAGACGTATAGACGATATGTCAAACGATATTCTGGAAACACTGATTACACAATTAAAAACGGCTGAGCCCTTTTGAAAAACTTTAAAAACCAATAAAAAATGTATTCGTTAAAAAAAAACAAAAAAAAAACGGCTGAGAAATTTACACTTCAAATCGACGAATCAACAGATATTAAAAACCGAGCACAGCTAATAAGTATTGTTCGTTTCGTTGACAAGGACTCCATAAAAGGACACTATTTATTTTGCAAAGAGCTTCCAGAGCAGACAACTTGCGAGGAAATTTTTCAAGCAAAAAATGATTTCTTCGAAGCTTATGGCCTTCAATGGAGTAATTGCATTAGTGTTGGCACAGATGGCGCTGCGGCAATGATGGGTAATAAAAGGGGGTTGTCTCGCATGTAAAACAACAAAATCCAACAATACAAATTACACATTGCTGCATACATCGGGAAGTATTAATGGTCAAAAACTTGCCAGGAGCTATTGCAAACGAACTAATGCGTCAACATCATAAATATTAAATCAAGAAACTTAAATTTGCAAATTTTTTAAATACTCTGAGCAGAAATGGGATCCGAATGTCAATCCTTATTGTTTTACACCGAAATACGTTGACAAGGTTATTTCATTTCTAATAAATCAAAACATGCCCGAACTGCACCAGCTACTTGAAGATAATAAATGGATAGACAAATTTGCGTACATGGCTGACATTTTGGAGAATTTGAATTAACTCAACAAAAAGGCAATAACAGAATGAAAATTTATTGACATGCTCGAAACAAATTAAACAGATTTAAACAGAAACTCTAAATTTGGCAAGTGAATTTATGATAAGGTTCACTAGAAATGTACAAAAGGTCCAACCAGATTACGAATGAAAACAAGCAGATCATATTGGATTTGGCTCAACAACATTTAACTGTCAGGTGCCGTCCCCGCACTGTGCACACGTGTCTTCTGTTCCAAGTCGTGTCCCATTGCCTAACAACAGGACGTACTTCCGGGATCGCTGCATGTCGGCGGTCAGGTGCATATGACCGCCTAAATCTATTCCAACCAATCAGGGGTCATATATTAGGGTATTTTAGGCACCTCCTTCCAATAGTCACCAGCTCCAGCGTTCTGTCTCCGGTTCCTTGTTCCTGTTATTTGCTTCATTGGTTCTTGACTTCTGGCTTGTTCCTAACCACTCTCTCGTCCTGCAATTTGGCTCTGTTCATTATTTGGATTCTGACCTCTGGCTCACATCTGACCATCCTTCTGGATCACCATTCTGTACTACACTATTGTTTGGTACGACCATTCCTGTTCTCTTCCACTGCACTGATAACTAACTTGGAGAACCGCGACCTGCGTACCTCACGCAGCCAAGTCCATATCTCCATGCGGGGGTCCCTGGTGAATACTGGGGGTTACTTAGATTCCGCGCCTCCCTGTTTAGTTGCGCCAATATCAGTCAGTGTCACCCACAAGAGTCATTATTGTGACATTCACATTGCTACAACAGAGATTTGAGCAATACCTTTACACAATTAATACAGAATAATTTGATTGAATCCGAAAACCTTTTGCAACCAATGCCGTAAATTCTACAGAAACGCTATCTCTTCAGATTTAAGAGGAATTTCTCGATTTGAGGAATAACGGGACGCTAAAATTGAAATTCGCCAGACATTGGATGTTTGCTGGATAGCGGTTAAGGAAGAATATCCTCGGATGAGGATAAGTGGTCGTGCTTGAAGGGCCTTGACCAAAAACTTCAAGTTGCTCTGTCAAATATCAAGCCGAATATAAAACTATTGTGCTCATTAAAACAAGCACAGGTAACACATTAGTTATAGCTAAAAGTTAATATTAGTTATAGCTATAAGCTAACATATAAATACAACCAAACAGAATAAAGGGAAGAAGGCGCTAATGGTAGTAGCTCTTAGTTCATTACAAAATATTGTCCAGATAAATGTCCTTCTTTTAGATCTGTCCACTAAAAAGCAGATATTTTCCTGATGAAATGGAAGATACCTCTTCTTCGGTTAGTCCATTCCATATGTATATATCGTAGGAATATGTAAAAGGAAAAGAAAAAAGACATAGCATCCTCTGTATGGTCCAAAATATTCAATATTAATGCCCCTTAAATTCCTGTGTGTTGTATGATGATACCAAAACACCATGTGATGGAACAATCTTCTTAACCCCTTAGGGGTACACACTCACTAGAAGACAATAAATATCATGCGTGTAGAACAACATTTGATTTCCACAAAGGGACCTTGGTTTTTCAATCTCATCTAACTCTAGACCAGTATAGGTCCGGCCCAGGGCCTGGTAGAGGAAATCTCTCTTCACTGTGACAGTCGGCATATATATATATATATTAGTCATATGATCAGGTTAGGGGTAACGTCTCCTGTGGTTGGATGGCTGCACTTCACACACTTCAGCCGGATAAATCAGTCTAGTGTCTTGTTACAACTAGCCTCAGCTACATATATTCTCCAGCCGAAAAAATAAACAGACTGAAACAAAAGTCCTAGCCTGTCAGTCCTAGCCTGGCCTCTAACTTAGCACACAGGAACACCCTCTTTCATGTGATGGACCTTGTATCCCAAACACATAAAAATTACAGAACTTACTTATCACCATTTGCAATGTCTCTCAGGAGTAATCTAACCTCCTCACCAGGTATTAAGAGACTGAGTGAGCTGCCTAGCAGCCTTTTACCAGCACCACACAGGTGCAACTCCTGCAGCAGAGTGAACTACAACATACTCTGGTAAATTGGAGGTCCTCGAATTAGCCTAATGAATGGAGCCCACCCTTCTCTCTCCATTCACATCCCAGGGAACTACAGGCTTTTCCTGTAGCCGAACACACTCTTTGGGAAGCTCCTTACCATACAAAACAATCTCCTGGGGTTCCAAAGCGTACAAGACAGAAAGTCTTTCACCACTCTCCCAGTGCTTCTAACACAATATATATACTGGTCTTTCTCTCTCTCTCTGTGTCTCTGTGTGTGTATGTTAGGGAATGTAGACTGTAAGCTCCAATGGGGCAGGGACTGATGTGAATAAGTTCTCTGTACAGCGTTGCAAAATTAGTGGTGCTATATAACTGATGACAATGGATATAATATATATATATATATTTTAATTTGACTCACTTTCTGATTTAAATGTTAATAATTTCATAATGTGCCTGGTTTAGTAAATCTGGACATATAATTGTGAATGGAAAATAGGTGGATTAAATGTGGATGGAAAAATCAAAGCAATATATGTGAATAAAATGTATAAAGTTAAATTAAATAATAAAAAGTGATAAATACTTATTTTTCTATTTTACATTAATTGAAATCAATTTATTATAATAAACACCGTTTTAATGTTTCAGAAAATATATATTCATAATTATTATACTACTACTAATAATATATTTGTTAATTTTATCCAAATGATATCCTTTCCTTACATCATAAAATATATACAGATAACTTATATTACATTCAATATACTCAAGTGACAGCGGGAAATCTGAAAAGACTGGATGGAGTCAATTTAATTTCATTTTGTAGTAGTGCGTTTGAGTGACAGCTCTGTGTGGATTGGTTCATTCAGAGGGACAGGACCAGTAATGTCACAGTAACTCTTATTATTACATTTCAGCTTTTCCACCTCTATGAGATCCTACTAGGACGCTATAGATGTGGGAGGAGTTTCAGCTGTCTATAACGGTCCTTTCAGTCTTTACTAAACTGATGTACTTATTACACAATTTGCTACATTGTATTTCCATAATGAATTTTCAGTGCCTCTTAGTTTTCACAGTACAATGCCCCCTTCTTCCTTATTATCTCCAGTATGCACGTGCAGCACAGTGGTTAGCACTCTCAGCACTGAAGTCACAAGTCCGACTCCCAACCATGACCTTATCTGTGTGGAGCTTCTATGTTCTCCCCATGTTTGCGTGGGTTTCCTCCAGGTGCTCCAGTTTCCTCTCACACTCCAAAAACATTCTGTAGGTTAATTGGCTGCTTTCAAATTGACGTGCCTGTTAGGGAATTTAGACTGTAAGCTCCAACGGGGCAGGGACTGATGTGAGCGAGTTCTCTGTACAGCGCTGCGGAATTATTGGCGCTATATAATTAACTGATGATGATTTATCCACATTGGTCGGCTTTTATGCCTAGAAACTATGTTGGTGTACAGTTGTTTATTTTCCTACATTTCCCATTTGGTCTCTGTTCAAGAGTCACTTTCCCACGGAATTATTAATTATTGTCTTCTAAACTATTTCCCCTATTAACACAAATAATTACTATTGCAAAACAAAACTCGGGACATCCCCGGCTCCCCTTCTTCTAAGCACATTATTAGACTCTGTTTAAACAGGAGATCCCTTCCCACTCGATGTAAAATTGGGGTCCATACACAGAGTCTCTGGATGATAATGTACAAGATTATATCATGAGGATCTTTTGATCCACGGACCAGTATTTGCTTACAGAATTATTAAGAATTAAGTCAAGAATTGTTTCATTAGCATAACTTGTGTTTAATTTGTTATGTTTGCTATTTGGGTTATTACCCCTTTGAGTAATTTTGTCTGTAAGATTAATCGAGGAGCTTTGGCAACCAGGTCAATACCCCTTTCCTATTTTCTTAGTATACCATATTGTCATCCAGTAGCTGGAGAAATAATCACAGTGTTATGGAATATTTCATACATATTAGGGGGTAAATGTATCAATCTGCGGGTTCTTCAACACCCGCGTGTTCAGCCTCTTCCGCGATTAAATTTCAAGCGGCACTGCATTGTAAAGGGTTAACTTCCCTTTACAATGCAGCGCCGCTTGAAATTTAATCACGGAAGAGGCTGAACACGCGGGTGTTGAAGAACCCGTAGATTGATACATTTACCCCTAGGTCTCTATTGTTATTTGTTTTGTTGCATCTTACATAATAAAAATAAAAAGTGACTTCTCCAGTCTACAATGTTTCTCAGAGCGCATGCTTGCTGAAAAACTAGAATTATTGTATAAAATTAAAAAATATTGTATGAAAATAAATATATAATACACAATGTAAAGACCACGCTATCGGCAATACTGTAGTAAAAATAATGTGAAGAAAGAAGAGTTATTTACTGTGTGGAGTTTGTATGTTCTCCCCGTGTTTGCGCGGGTTTCCTCCGGGTGCTCCGGTTTCCTCCGTCACTCCAAAAACATACTGGTAGGTTAATTGACTGCTATCAAAATTGACCCTAGTCTGTCTGTGTTTATGTTAGTGAATTTAGACTGTAAGCTCCAATGGGGCAGAGACTGATGTGAATGAGTTCTCTGTACAGCGCTGCGGAATCAGTGGCGCTATATAAATAAATGGTGATTATGATAATTTACACCCCATGCAAGTGTTTAGAGGAATCCTGAATGTATATAAATGAAATAATAATGTTCGAGGGCCATCCATCTTTTCCCACACCTGTTGATTGTAGAACCTAAATGTGCATATAACCAAGAGAAAGATATCTTTGTGTGATCAGAGCTGCAGCAGATAGGTGCGATGCAGTGATGTAAGGAGACCTATAGGTTACCATATTTTGGTAATAACATTCTGTTCAGCCAGAAGAGTCCATTAGCATTATATTGACTAGAATGACATATGATTGGAGGGTGATGTTATTAATGAGGAACTAAGCGCCACGCATGGTTATTACACGGGAGAAGATCCTGAGTAGGAAACATCATCTAACAGGATATAATGACGACATTCCAGCGAGACCACCCGACCTCTCGCAGGAGCTCAGAAATCTGCCCTCACACAAGACAATTAAAAGAGACACCTGGTTTCTGAAACCCATCATAAAGAAAATCCTCTGCTCTGTTTTATTGCTTTAAACAAGTTAATGGATTTATGAACAAATGGAGTTAATGAGTTGATGACAGAGCCAGAGGGGTGCAATACTGAAATGTGGGTAATGTGTCTCCTGGCCCCGGGGGACAAGCTAAATATAGGCCCGACACACGGTACACAGAGCCGTCTGGGAGAGAATCCTGTCTGCCCTAAACTGAAAGCTACACCAAGACCTTACTTGTGTTCATCATAAACAGAACACAATGACATCATCTCTGAACCCCAACATATGTCTCCTTCCAGCTCATCGCTCCCTGCAACCTGCTCACAGCCCACTGCGTCCACTTAGGTAACATAACATTAGTTTATATTCCACTTGTACTTACACTGTCGTGGACACTTGTGGTTTGATTCAAAGTGAGACGTAGGCCATGCTCAGAAAGTGAACCTACGCAGCTATGGCTATGCTGTCCTGCAACATTACACCAGAGGCAGAACAGGGAGGGAGGGGTGATTTAATGTAGGCCAGGTTCAATTAGGGTGTGTACGAGCAATTGCGTATAGATTAGATGCAGTTGCGGATACGGCTGAAAAAAGCGATTTTATTTTCGGGTGGTCAAGGGCAGGTGTAAGTAGCAGATGATGAGAGGGACAAATACCTGAACTAGTGAATTACTTGTAATTAGAGGTTTGCAAATGATTGGCAGACGTTGATTAAGAATTTAGCAGTCACTCAGCCACAGTTTAGGATTTGCTGAGTGTTGTAGCAAATACTAAAAAAAATATTAGTTTTTTGTACACGTTGGGAAGTTCTTCCTGCTGCATAAGTTAGATTGTTCACCTTTAAATGATGCTTCACAGCAAACAAAATAAGTTGGACATAAGTGTCGGAGGGTAGAGTCTGTTGTCCGGCACATCTGCTACTTCTTCAGACTTGGACACATCGTCCCCACTGAATACGCCGTACATACGTGAAAACTTCTGTGCAACATTTTCAACAGTAAATTACCCTTATGTCTGTGTTCCTTATTGTATAGAACATAGAGTATATGATAGAGAAGGGGTAAGAAGGGTTTTCTGGAACTTGTAGTTCTACATGATTCCTTGTCCTGTTGATAGTTTAGTGAAACAATCACAGCGTAGGCACCTTCATTTGGTGGAAGATGTAATGGGTGGAATACTCACACCCCACAGATAGGTATACAATTATTATTAATCATGTACTGTGCTCTTACAGCTGATTTGCCTCTGGATCCCTGTGCAATGTATATAGAAATGTATTTATTCCGGCCAATGATCCCCTGGTCTGGAATTTGTGCCGACTTCCTGCCGTTACATTCCAAGGTCCTGGCCCTGGGCAGGAGGAAAGAAGATGATCATTTGCTTTGTTATTCATCCCTACCCTCAGGTATTCTTCTGGGACAGAACAGACTGCTGTGGAAAAACAAGAGAGGAAGTGACCACTAGGGGCGCTGCGTGTCACAGAACACATGCACTGTATAATGTGTGTTGTGGATCACTGCAAGAGACATCGATCAACTTAAAAGTAATACCACTTTCATACTGCCACCCTGGCAATATCCCAGGTTTTTCAAGCCGGGTTTTTGCAGGGGCTCGGAGCGTCCCAGCTCAGAAAGACCATTCATACTGCACCTCCGACCCGGGAATTACCCCTCGATAAATACCGGGTTCAAGACCCGGATTTTTAGACCCGGGATTTTTCACTTGTACCATTCATACTGCACCGTTTGAGCTCGCCCCGGGAAAAACCCGAGATTTTGGTGCACTATGAATGGGGTATTATACAGTAGTAAAAATATTTTACTTTGCGCCCATTAAATTGTCTTTAGTGACACCAGAAAGTTTAAAACCATGCAAACAAAAAGGTTTTCTTGTTGCATTCACAGAAGTTGTAAACTTTTTCAACTGTTTTATTTTCAATGTGCAGTTTTATTGTGATATGCTATTATTATTGTATTATTAATACAAGTACCATAGCTTGCACACAAGGGCCTGCTTCAGAGTGGAATGCAAGCTTAAGTGTAACTTGTGCTTGACAAAGTCACAAAGAAGTGTATGTGTGTGATGAAGACGAGTCCAGGTCAGAATGAGCTTGAAAACAGACCCACCCCTCCGACACTTACGTCCAGCTTGTGAACATCACAATAACTGCCTTTTATGTTACCACGCAATTGCTATGTAGCATCATTTAAACTTGAACATCAAAACTAATAGAGCAGGAACGACTTCCTGACAAGAGTACAAAATATAAAAAATTTCTATATTTACTACAACACTCACCAAATCCTAATATATCGCAGAGTGACTACTAAAGTCTCAATAAGCATCTGCGAATCATTCACAAACCTCTTCATAATCCACTACTGACACCTCCTACTGACCATACACAAAAAAAGAAACGACCCAGTCAACATCAATACGCAAGTGCTTGAACATGTCCTTACTGTACATTGTCTCCCCATCAATCCTCTTCAGGAGTAAAGCTGCAGTTGCATACGTTCACTCTATGAGCAATCACGGTGCGATACACAAAATGGTGTACGTCTCACTCTCAATCAGCCTCTAAAATGTTTTTTTTACTAACTAGAAAACTTGAAACCATAAATGTTCTTTTGTGACGTTAAATCTGCAAAAATGTAAAGTGGTGTGAATCCAAATGGAAGAAAGGCGTAATATAAATAATTATTATTATATTACTTTTGCATCCCATTATACACAGGGGCGCATAGACTTGTGGGACAAGCTGTGGGTGTCTGCGGGGCACACTGTCAGGGTGTATTCTTTGCAGAGTACAAGTACAGGAATATGCAATACAAGATATAATTTTGCTGTACAAGATTATACAAATGATATAGAGGGTGAAGAGGACGTATTTATAGGGGCGTTGGCTGGTTTGGAGACGGGCACACCTGGAGATTGTGTCCCATGCAGGCTGGAATTCGATGATCTAACACACGGCTCTTTCAGGTTTCTCCGCAAACCCACAACACCAACGTCTTGGCCCCCACCAGGATCCCTGCACTGTACCTACCTGCAGGTGACTAGATGACTGTAACTTAACAGAAGATGTCACCCATATAATTGTTAGGAACCCCTCCAGCCGGCACAACACAACCCGGAGTCTACTCCGTCAGTCAGGTGTTCACTGGAGCCCCTGATGGTGGGGACAGACTGGGCTGCAGACTGACAGAGGGTCGTGAAGTGTGTACCGGCTGGGGAGAACCCAGGCAAGAAGAGTCAGGTCCACGTAGAGGTCAAAGGTCGGCAGCAGGTAACAGCAACAATGAACAAGCTGAGGTCAGAGGTCACAGGCAAAGTAGCAGAACGGGTAAACGAGCCAAGGATCAGGGTCACAGGAAACACAAGCGAAGTCAAATACGAAGCCAAGGGTCATACACGGGAAGTCAAAACGTAGATACAGGAACTGGAACAAGCAGGTCAGCAGACTGGAGCACAGAAGCTATAACCGGCAATGAGGCAGCAGACCTCATTGCCTTAAATACAACCCACAACCAATCAGAACCTGCCCCTAGACATGGCCACACTTGTAGGCTAATTGCCAGCACCTAGCAAGACCAATCAGGGCTTAGCCCTGAAATCCACACCTGCAGGCTAATGCCTGCTAATTCAGCCACAGGCTAAATCTGCCTGATTGTCCCTAGAGCGCATGCGCGCCTGGCTGCCAGGACACGGCGCTGAGGAAGCGTCCGACCGTTGCCTTGGCAACGGTCGGGAGTTGGAAGGAAATGACGTCCCGGTCGTCATGGTGACGGCCGGGACGTTGGGACCGTCAGGAAGCGAGCCGCGGCGGCTGTGAGTACCGCCGCGGCTCGTGACAATAATCAGATTTCTCTCTCACTGTTTTTGGTGTAGGAAATGCCCCCCACCCCTCCGATATCTCTTCCCCACATCTGACTGTGAAATTCCCAGCTTCACGCTGTAATGAGAGCAGAGGTTGAGGTAACTTCGAGGTGGGGTCCACTCTCCAGTGTCCAGTAACAATGCTGTAATGATGCATCATCCAGAAATGCTGTATGAAAATGACAGGATCAGATTACTGGACGATAAACTATCTTTATATACAATTTCCACTTCAGATACATAATGTGGGATCTGTTAGTGGTAAAACCATTATCTTTCAAAAAGCAGAGCAGCCACTGGGAAGAGCACTGCCATACAGCCT
The DNA here is from genome assembly GCF_038048845.1 of Mixophyes fleayi. Classification (NCBI taxonomy): domain Eukaryota; kingdom Metazoa; phylum Chordata; class Amphibia; order Anura; family Limnodynastidae; genus Mixophyes; species Mixophyes fleayi. The sequence goes on from NC_134407.1 coordinate 1,387,214, forward strand.
AATGAGCGGAAACCGTGTGGCGCCCTACAAATAAACGATAATAATAATACAGACATGAACACTAGGCTCCTCCTATAGTCACTGGGAGGAGCACTGACACACCAGGTAATGACAAGAAAGTCATAAATACAGGCATGAACACTAGGCTCCTCCTACAGTCACTGGGAGGAGCACTGACACACCATGTAATGAGAGAAAAGTCATAAATACAGGCATAAACACTAGGCTACTCCTACAGTCACTGGGAGGAGCACTGACACACCATGTAATAAGGGGAATGTCATACATACACAGACATGCGCACTAAGGTCCTCCTACAGTCACTGGGAGGAGCACTGACACCATGTAATAAGGGGAATGTCATACATACACAGACATGTGCACTAAGCTCCTCCTACAGTCACTGAGAGGAGCACTGACACACCATGTATGAAGGGGAATGTCAAATATACACAGACATGCGCACTAAGCTCCTCCTACAGTCACTGGTAGGAGCACTGACACACCATGTAATAAGGGGAATGTCATACATACACAGACATGCGCACTAAGCTCCTCCTACAGTCACTGGGAGGAGCACTGACACACCATGTAATAAGGGAAATGTCATACATACAGACATGATGTCATGAAGTTACCTGTTCCCCGCTCCGCTGTCAGCATCGTCTGGCAGCTGTGTCCGCTCCGGCAGTTCAGCGCTGTCCTCCGATGGTGCCCCCGCACTTCCGGGTTCTCCCAGCGTCAGGTCATGTGACTCCTGGGCGGGGAATTCAAATCTCTATATCTACTCTGCTCTGACACGCTACCTGTGTCAGAGCAATGTGTTTCCTGTTCCTGGCTTCCTTTCCCTGTGTACCTGACTCCTGTGATCCTGCTCCCCATGTACTTCTATATTTCCTCAGACTCCTGTGTACCAACCTGGCTGTGACCTGACTACTCTTTTGCTTTATCCCTGGCACCGCAAATTGGACTGACCATCCCGTGTACCGACTCAGCTGTGTTCTTGACTACTCTCTGGATTTCCCTCTGGCACTGTATATCTGATTACCTCCTGTGTACCGACCCCGCTGTGTTTCTACTCCTCTGGATTCATCTCCTACGGCATACAACTGATACCGTGCATCTAGCCGGTTTCCGCATCAGACCTCCTGACCCTGGAATTCACGGTTAGTGCCTGTATTTGCATCACCTTGTCATATTGCCTGTTTGACTATCCATCACTTAGAGCTTCTCCCTTACGTCAGTAGGCTAACCTGGGGGCCGCGACCTGCGGTTCTTCGGCAGCAAAACCCATACTACCTTGCGGTGGTTCTTGGTGAAGACCGGAAGGCCGTTAGACTCCGTGCCCTAGGTAAGCCTGTGTAAATACTGACTAAGGCATCTGAACCGTAACAGTTTACTCTGACCTATATCCTTTAAACACTAATAAAATGCAGTTAAAATCAGATGCACTCACCTCCCAGGTATAGGGGTTTACATCTAGCAAAGGCTGGCTTGTGAGCCAGTGTGGGAAGCGTCCGGGAAACGACCGGACCTAACTGATGTTGGAGAGGCTAAGTTAGGTATGTCTATTCCCTCTCCTGTGGATTCTAGCTTTTCTATCCAAGTCCTTCTGCGTTATATTGATAAACAACTGTCTTTTCCAGCACCTATTGACTCCGGAGCAGCGGGGAACGTTTTACGAGCTGACATCGTAGAGAGGTTGTCGTTACCCATGCAGCCATTGGATCCACCTATCGCTATTACAGCTATAGACGGCAGCCGTATTATTGGAGGTTCCAATAAAAACAGAACTGTCAACCTTTCTCTACGCATCGGAGCCTTACACACTGAGGAAATCTCCTTTTTAGTCATCCCGGAGGCTATCAACCCTTTGATTCTAGGCCTACCTTGGCTCAGACTTCACTCCCCACTTTAGATTGGCAGAAACCTGAAGTTCTTGCATGGGGACCAGGTTGTCATTCCCGATGTCTTCCCAAGATTCATAGACCCGCTATTGCCTCTCCTTCCACATCCTCCGGTATTCCTCCTCAATATCATTCTTTTTCTGATGTCTTTTGTGAAAAGGAGGCTTCCAAGTTACCTCCACACAGACCTTGGGACTGTGCCATAGAATTGTTGCCGGACAAGATACCACCCAGAGGACGTGTGTTTCCATTGTCTCTACCCGAATCAGATGCTATGTCCATATATATCAAGGAGAATTTGAATAAGGGTTTTATCCGGAAATCCTCGTCACCAGCAGGGGCCGGGTTCTTTTTCGTAAAAAAAAAAAAAAGGACGGCGGATTGTGTCCTTGTATAGATTATCGTGGCCTCAACGCCATGACTAAGAAGAACAGGTACCCCTTGCCATTGATCTCTGAACTCTTTGATAGGATTAAAGGAGCGTCAATATTTACTAAACTTGATTTGAAAGGGGCCTACAACCTAATCCGTATCAAACAGGGGGATGAATGGAAAACGGCGTTTAATACGCACAATGGGCATTTCGAGTACCTAGTTATGCCATTTGGACTTTGCAACGCCCCTGCCATCTTCCAAAATTTCATTAACGAGATTTTTCAGGACTTCTTGTATCGATTTGTTGTGATTTATCTAGATGATATCCTGATTTTTTCTCCTGATATGCTTACTCATCGCCATCATGTCTCCTTGGTCCTTCAACGCCTTCGGTCACATCATCTGTACTGTAATTTGGACAAGTGTGTCTTTGAAAAAACGCATTTCCCTTTTCTTGGTCACGTGGTTTCTTGCTCCGGATTACGTATGGATCCCGAGAAATTAAAGGCAATTTCTGATTGGCCCCAACCGGTAGGACTCAAGGCCATCCAGCGTTTCGTTGGGTTCTCTTATTATTACCGCCACTTCATCAAAGGGTTTTCTTCCGTGATAGCACCCATCACCTCCTTAACTAAAAAGTCCGCCAACGCTAAAACCTGGCCACCGGAGGCCGTGAAAGCCTTCAAGAATCTTAAGGAAGCCTTCATCTCGGCTCCTATTCTTCAGCAACCAGATCCTTCCTTCCCTTTTTTCCTCAAGGTAGATGCATCCTCTACTAGAGTGGGAGCTATCTTGTTTCAGAAGAATTCTACTGGAAAATTTTCTCCCTGTGGCTTCTTTTCTCGTAAATTTTCGGCTACCGAAAAGAACTATGGCATTGGAGATAGAGAACTCCTCGCTATCAAATGGGCCTTGGAAGCTTGGAGACATCATTTAGAAGGAGCCAGATTTCCTGTTACAATTTTTACAGATCACAAGAACTTGCTGTATTTACAAACTGCATCTTGCCTCAATCCTCGTCAGGCCAGATGGTCCCTATTTTTCTCCCGCTTCGATATGATCATTACCTTTAGACCAGGGTCCAAGAACAAGAAGGCTGACGCTCTCTCTCGTTCCTTCGACTCTATGGATACAGAAGAAGTGGGTTCTAGACCCATCCTAGATCCAGAATGTATTTTGGCTACTACCCCTACTCGTGTTATTGTTCCTCACGGGAAGACTTTGGTTCCTCCACATCTCCAATCAAAACTCCTTAAATGGGCCCATGCCTCCCGTTTTTCTGGTCATGCCTGTATAAAGAAAACCTTGGAATTTATCTCCCGTGGTTATTGATGGCCATCTATCCACTCGGACGTTCGACAGTTTGTAACGGCATGTTCCACTTGTGCTCAGAACAAAGTTCCTCGTCAAGCTCCATACGGTCTGCTGCAACCTCTATCCATTCCAGATCGACCTTGGAGTCACCTTTCTATGGATTTTATCACAGATTTACCCTCCTCCAGAGATTTCTCAGTAGTATTGGTGGTCACTGATCGTCTCTCCCGGGCCGCTCGTTTTGTGGCATTAAAAGGTCTTCCTTTCTGCTCCTGTTTTGGCTCAACTCTTCATCAAAGAGATTTTCCGCCTACTTGGCTGTCCAGATGTTATCGTTTCTGATCGGGGAACTCAGTTCGTGGTGAGATTTTGGAGGGCTTTTTCTCGTGTCTGTGGAATTAAGTTGAATTTCTCTTCTGCATATGATCCTCAAAGTAATGGTCTCACTGAAAGGACAAATCAAGAACTGGAGAAATTTCTCAGATGTTTCATTTCAGCTAAACATGATGATTGGGTCGACTTACCTTGGGCAGAATTCGCTCACAATAATAATTTGCATGATTCCACCTCCACTTTTCCCTTTTTTGCTCTTCAAGGATTTCATACTAAAGTTCCGCCCTTCAAGGATCTACCAGCTTCTGGAGTTCCTGCAGTTGATTTCCTTCTATTGGACTTCTCGGCTAGGTAGGATCTAATTAAACGCAAATTGCTTCACACCTCTGCCATCAGTAAAAAAGCATTTGACAAGAGAAGAAGACCATCTCCATTACTTGCTCCTGGTGACAAAGTATGGTTGTCTACGAAGAATCTTCGCTTGCTGGTTCCCTCTAGGAAATTCGCTCCCCGATTTATTGGTCCCTTCAAGATCTTAGAGGTCGTCAATCCAGTAGCCTTTAGATTGAAGTTACCTCCTACCTTAAGGATTCCCAATGTGTTTCACATTTCCCTTCTCAAGCCACTTGTTATTAACAAGTTATTCTCTTCTAAAAAAAAACCTCCTGCTGCTATTTCTGCGCTAGATCAGGAATTTGAGGTTAAGGAGATTCTAAACTCTCGGATTTCCAGAGGTTCCTTACAGTTCCTGGTTGATTGGGAAGGCTAGGGTCCTGAAGAGCGTTCTTGGATTCCTGCACGAGATCTTCATGCTCCAAGTTTGTTGAAGAGATTCCATGCCAAGTTCCCTCAAAAACCTTATAGGTTGTCCGGAGGCCGCCCCTGAAGGGGGGGTACTGTCCTGAACTGCTCCGGCAGTTCAGCGCTGTCCTCCGATGGCGCCCCCTCACTTCCGGGTTCTCTCAGCGTCAGGTCATGTGACTCCTGGGCGGGGAATTCAAATCTCTATATCTACTCTGCTCTGACACGCTACCTGTGTCAGAGCAATGTGTTTCCTGTTCCTGGCTTCCTTTCCCTGTGTACCTGACTCCTATGATCCTGCTCCCCGTGTACTTCTATATTTCCTCAGACTCCTGTGTACCAACCTGGCTGTGACCTGACTACTCTTTGGCTTTATCCCTGGCACCGCAAATTGGACTGACCATCCCGTGTACCGACTCAGCTGTGTTCTTGACTACTCTATGGATCTCCCTCTGGCACTGTATATCTGATTACCTCCTGTGTACCGACCCAGCTGTGTTTCTACTCCTCTGGATTCATCTCCTACGGCATACAACTGATACCGTGCATCTAGCCGGTTTCCGCGTCAGACCTCCAGACCCTGGAATTCACGGTTAGTGCCTGTATTTGCATCACCTTGTCATATTGCCTGTTTGACTATCCATCACTTAGAGCCTTCTCCCTTACGTCAGTAGGCTAACCTGGGGGCCGCGACCTGCGGTTATTCGGCAGCAAAACCCATACTACCTTGCGGTGGTTCTTGGTGAAGACCGGAAGGCCGTTAGATTTTATCTTTCACTACACCTGGATAAAACTCTCCTTCATGGTGACAGACATTCAAAATATGGGCATAACTGCTCCCATACTGTACCTAAAACATGTATGTTTGGCTCTGGACCGGACGTCCTGCTTGGCAAAAGTGTGATCCAATATGTTATGAACCTTGGCCAAGGTCAACATTGTTAAAACGTGGATGGCGCGAGAGGGGCCCAGCTGTTTTGGCTGTGTTCCCTTGGTCAATGACGCTGTGGTACATGAGAGGTTGACCTACCAATCTCACAATACAGAAGTATTACAAGGTCTGGTTCAGATGGACTAAGTCTAGATATACTGTCCGGTCACTTAGGGGTGGACTATGACTAGGCATCCTCTGGGACTGGGATGTGCCTGGCTGTCTGGGAGTGGATCCCTTTGTATATTCCTGTCTCCTTTTAAATCAGCAAATGGGCTCTTTCCGTCTGAGCCTCTCGGATATGTACTTCTTAATGATGTCATAAACACTTTGCAGCTCTCGTCATGGCACCAACTACTACTGACTCTGGCTAGTTGGCTACACATTGGTGTGATGCAGGTGCTATGTCACCTTCCCACTGCTTACAGCTCGCTGCAGCTACAGCTTTTTTCCTTATGTTTACGTATTGTTATACCGCATCATCTATCACTATTTGGTATGTAGGTATTAGGTTAGATTAGACTATTAGGAATTTTACACAGCGTAAAAATCAAAAAATAAAGACTCCTTGCACCAGGCTTCTTAAGCAATAGCTGTTTATTTCAGCATAAAACGATAACGGAAAAACAAAACATTACACAGCTTCACCCACAATCCCTCACTATTGTCCCGCCACGCTAATCAGCAACGGAACCCCCCCACCCCCCAACCAGATCTCACAATCCTTTTATACACACACACCACACGCATGTCCTGCACCTAAAGGTAACAGCAGGATCATTAACCCTGTCTATCCTTCTCCCTGCTGGACAGATACTATTCTGGTTACCTTTCCACAATAGTTAGAACTGACTCTCTTTAGTGTGTAAGATGTTCTTCCTTTTATTGTATGTGATGAAAACCTTAAATAAAAATATTTGATATAAAAGAAAAACCTCTCCCTCATATTGTACAGTAACATAACTGGTAACACAAAGATATGACCATGTGTAGGGTTCCATAAATATTCTGTTCTTACTCGAGTTCTGATGGTCACCACTTCTACCACTGATAATTCATCAGTCAGCTGATATTTCAGAATTTATTTGGATTTTTGTGCTTGCCTTCTCTTATTTCTAGTATCCTCTTAAGCTGCCTCAATACGCTACTTCTTCGCTTGTTCTTGCTTTCATTGTTTATCTTTTTTTTCTTGTGTGCAAATCAGAGTAAGATTTCCATTTTGCAAATGTAATGGTAAATTGTGAATACTTTTTTTTTTTATTCGTCTCACCTAGATTAATGCAGGTGGTCATTCCATACACTCTCTGGCATTTTATTTGCTGTGGACGAATCCTTTCTTTTTGGTGTTTGGAGGATTACCTCTGGCAAATTGCATTGCTTATTCAGTATCCCTGATGCAATGTCTTGACTTGCAGTTTCCACAACACCAAGGCTGAGAGTACTATTAGCAGTTTAAGGTTCTGATTGTTCTTGCTGCTTGCACTTTAGCCATTCATGTACAAGTCTGGCGTTGTCGTAGGAACTGATGCCTCATTGTTGTTTCCAAAATTTCAAAATCGTAAAAGATGATCAGGGCTGATTTCACTTTATATAACGTTCAGTGTTGTCTCATACTGTAAACAAGGAATGAGCCCAGAGAGCTCTCATACATTCTTATCCTCAAATAGTTGAAACTACTTTTGAATAGTTGAAATTACTTCCCATAGATTATAAGCTTGCGAGCAGGGCCTTCTCACCTCTCTGGGCTAGATTTACTAAGCTGCGGGTTTGAAAAAGTGGGGATGTTGCCTATAGCAACCAATCAGATTCTAGCTGTCATTTTGTAGAAAGTACTAAATAAATGAAAGCTAGAATCTGATTGGTTGCCATAGGCAACATCCCCACTTTTTCAAACCCGCAGCTTATTAAATATACCCCTCTGTCTGTTTTATCCAGTTTGTTTATTAGTTTACTATGTTTGTCCCCAATTGTAAAGCGCTACGGAATATGTTGGCGCTATATAAATAAATGATGATGATGATGATAATGAATGGCTTTTTTTTTTTTTTTTTTTTTTTTAAATAGCTGCTCTAGCTTTAGGGATTATTTCCGTATTTCTTTTTGTAACAGCGAGACTTCTTTTTAAAAGTAGTGATAACCATTTATCACCTGGGCTCTTGCTTTGCACACTTTTAAACATTCCTTGTACATCGTATTTTACTCCATCTGGGTGCACTGGAAATCTAAGTTTGGGTTTATTTAAAATCCAGGTTTGTAGTCTGGCTTCTCCTCCAGGACGCAGTACTGTCACGGCACTTTCCCTGTACATGTGCTGTGTAGATCGCCTTTTGGAATGTTGAATTCTTACCTTGCTAAGATATAGAATGCTGGTCCTAATAGCTTCCAAAGCAGCAGAAAGTGCTTCGTTGCTCCACCTAAATTGCTTGTAGGCTTTGGGCAAAGCTTGGACCCCAGGATCCATTTTCTTGCATAGAAGAAATAGGCCTATTAGAATTTTAAACCTCTGGGAAAATATTATCAAGTAAATGAACAGATATTAACCAGTGATTGAACACAATGACATAGTGTGCAATTACTGGCTACATTAAATATTATGCTATTTTGTTCTGTTTTATTCATTTGGCATAAATTAACCTAAATGTACCATGCTTTTAAGAACAAACCAAAAAATCTGTTGAAAATCAATAAATGAACAATTTGTTTATTTACTGGAAAAAAACTGCTGATAATATCCAGTAAATAAACACCCATCTCTTGCCTTATTCATGGTATTCACATAGTTTTTCACCCCAAAGTATGAAATTCTAACCTTTTAAAAGCATTTAACCATATGCATGGAGGTATAAACACTCTTCAGTATAACTTTCTGGTACAAAAGCAGCAGTACATTAGCTTAGTATTTTGAGAACAAAGCAGCCCAGACCTAGTCATGTGACTTCAGGTTCCAATCAGAATCGGCCTAGCACAAGAAGGCTTCAAAGCATAAAATAAGACACTTGTTATATTTGGCTGAGACGTTTAAACCTGAAATTGTTCATTCACTGAACGATTCCCCCTACTTCATATAAAAGATGCAGCCCTGCAACCTATATAGAAAATAAGTGTTGCTGCCGCTTTGGTGGAAGTGTTGGGACCTAGAACACTGCACATTACATACAAGATACATTATGGTTTATCTCATGATAATAATCATTTGTATTATATGTTAATCACCATCAAGAGATCCATAAGTTATCTTAAATGACCCCACAGCCCCCAGGGCTTTGTCACTGTACAGGAACAAATAACTGTCTGACGTGATGACCCCCTATAGTCTGGTCTGAAGACCCACTGACCCACCCCACAGCTCAGCAACACTCTCTGGGCTCACAGCCATACACCGGTCCCTTTCAATGATGATGTAAACAGCTTATATTAAGTAAAATTGAGGTTTACATTTCCCTAAAAACATAACAAACTAAAACAAATAACTCACCTTTAGCTACTGACTGCTGTCTCTATTGTACGCATAGATAAGAAAAATCAGTCATTTAACTGCAGATTGGTCCAGAAATTCACTATTCAATATCACTGAGTTACTGTGATTATTGTGTTCTGTACTGTGCTGTCTCACCTCGTATTGTAATTTCGTTTGTCCCTGTACGGCGCCGCGGACACCTAGTGGCGCCCTATAAATAAAAATTAATAATAATAATAATTATCCCTCTATCTGTCATCTGCACAAGTTCCTGAAGGGAATAAATACTCCAACTTCACAAGGTCAAACTGCTCTTCCAGCTAGAACACATATGTTGCATTATGATAGAAGTATGTACTCAGACAAGTAGTTTTAGAGTTCCTGAGTAGAGGTCCATGCTACAAGCTCGGTCGTACCCCAGTATAGGTACAGAACCCTGAAAATTATAGTGATACACAGAGATCTGTGCCGTATAAAACCCTGAGTGTCTTTATATAGGTCTAAGATTACTCCTAATATCTGGAACTATTTAATGCAGGGAATGCAATATTCTTTATAATGACATGGAAACTCCCTGTTTATACATATTATTCACATATAGATTGTGTGTATATATATATATATATATATATATATATATATCATACATTACCAAGCAGATTTGGCTGATGAGCTCTAGCAGATTTTCTCCTTAATTCACATGAAATAATTATATAAATTTACAAAATACTGAAATTACTTCTCTACAATTAGTGCTTGGTGATATTAATCCAGTGTTCTCAATTACTGTTATTGTAAGCTCATTATTGGTGATATTTTTCATATTAGGACGTCGGGATATCGGAGCTGCAATGTGTTTATTTTACAATCTATTCTTTTCATCTTTAGCCACTGTTATATTATTTACAGATACAGAGCACTGCGATGGGCTCTCGAACCTTTACATTGGTTCATTTGAGGACCAATATGTGTGGGGTAGTGAAATAGGGGCAAACCTGGTGCTGAATGGGTGATACAGCAACAATTGATTTTCATTTTGGATGCTGAGTCTATTTAAAAGTTTGTTGGTCACCATAATATTATTTATCATTTGTTTTTCACACACACAGTTCTTCAATGAACTATCTTGATATTAACCTCTTGTTGGTAAATAATGCCATTAGAGCTTGTAACCCTAAAATGACTGTGGCTAGTAACTACTAGAATTTACAAGTTGCCAATTCTTCTGGATCACTGACCAATAATGTAGACACACAATGACCATTACTGCCTGTGACTTCACCTACCAGACTGCAGCACTAGTGTGATTGTGTTTCCAGGTAACAAGCTGTGTGCTTGGCATTGCCCAGCACTAATCAAACTCTCAAAACTAACATGGCATATGTGCCCACAGAACTAAAATGAGACACCAGACCCCAGGCCCTAAATACAAACTGCAGAGACATTCTAAAGAAACCCTTTGCTTTTATATCCAGGCATTATACCTTGGTGCATACAGTAATCCAGATGACCTGAATATTGTAGGAAGAGAATAACGTAGTGTGACAAAGAAGGAGTGACCACTTCAAGGGGTTGTGTATGAGGAAGTCTTATTGGACTTATAATCTAGTACACTATTAACTGTACTGATCTCTGTTGTACTGGTATAATAACAAATGGTTCTTGATACATGCAAGCTTTAATACAGCCTCATGTAAATCATAAGAATTTAGTCTTTAGTGTATAGCACAAAGTGGAACATATGTGAAACCAAGATAAAATGAATGTACTGCATCATGGGTTCTCTTCCCTGCTGTGTTAAAGCTGCGGTTTGGGTCCAGCTGAAGCAGGAGTGTAGCAGGAACTGGAGGGTCACCTGGAATGCACAGAGTAGCACTAGCCGGATGGGAGTCTGCGCCATAGTACAGAACAGGAATCCACCACTCTGGAACTGTTCGTAGGAACTCAACTATGACACCTGCAATCAGGCACACAGAACCCACTATCGAGTACTCAGAACTGTGACTGGGAATGGAGGATTCAGGACTGTGAGACAACCACAGACCTGGAACCCACACACAGATGCACAGAACTGGAAAGTAGCCCTAGAGACTCAGAACTAGCCACAGCTACAGTACTGGTGATACCAGCAAACACCCCAAGCGCAGCAGAACTAGCACAAGATGATGCAAAGTTCTTGATGAGGTACCGGCACTCTTGAGGAATGTAGAATTACTGCAGAAAGTTGAGCAGTTTGTAAAATGAGGGGGTGCTTTACAAAAAGATGTGCACTTGGAATGCAGAGTACTTGCAGGAAGATGTTTGCTCGACAATGCAGGGTATCAGGAACAGTGCAGGGAACAACTGCACCGTGGAGACAAGAACTAGTCTCAGGAGGGAAAGTGTGTTGTTCTGGCAATGAGTAGATCTCTGCAGCAGGTTTAAATAGAGTGTTCCTGATGGTACGGTTGGTTGCACAGATCTTGTGATCACAGCTCCTGAATCTGGTTGGTCTGGAAAGATCGCTTGACTGAATCCAAGGTGGCCACACCCATGCAGCAGAACAAACAGTATGTGTTTGTTTAGAGGTGGTCAGGAATGCTGCAGGTGACCTGGAGGTACCCCGGTAGCCGTGAGATGACAACAGCAGATATGGTAAGTGCGGCCAAGACTCTGAAGTGACAATATTCTAAATTAATGTTACCTAATTGATATTTTTTACCATTGGTTGGGGATTGTTTAAACACTTGTTGTAACAGATATTTTAGCTCTGATTCAACCATGTTATGGGGAAACGCATTAGTGCGTGTTATGTTGCATCACATTTTGCTTAGCAGATCAGGACATTATCAGCATCATATTCCACATTTATAATAAAGGAAAGCCGATGTCCCTCAAGTTGAGCCTGGAAAGTTTTACTTGTGGAGTTTGCCGTTTCCTATACGCAGCAAAAAAAGACCAAAGCAAACGTTCTGCTAAAACTACTGTCTGGGAGTAGTACCGTTCATATGGCTAAGACACGGAACCTGCATTCAGCATCATCCGTGTCCTCTTGACGCCAGCAGAAGACAGCAGCGGATTTGCTGCCTTCCGAGATGCCGGAATGCCTTTGATCCGGTAGTGAAAAGTAATTTTTCATATTGCCAGGAATCTCTGGAACTGGAAGTCTTGATGCAACTCCTCGACTGCAATTAAAAAATCCCTCCCTGTGTACAATTATCTGAAGGCATATAGCACTATAATATCTGGTACAACACTAAGAAATAGGAGTTATGGTGGTTTAAACATCATATACAGCTCTTGATTATATTAGTGTGCACACTTTTGTTTGTTTTTAATATTGTTTTATGTTTTAATAGATAAAAGCCCATAAAGAGCTCTTTTACATGTGTAAAGTATATTATGATTTATTGATGTGTTGTCTTGGAGCACGTTTGCTGAACTGCACGTGGAAGCCGGTCTGTGAACACCTCTGTCAGGTACACATTCAGTTAGGCACACCGCATGACGACACTCAGTGAGCTCTTGTACCTTAGAAACAGGTTCTGTATCTTAGGATTTTGTGCTGTTAGTACCAGTCTGATTCCCTGCGTACAGATCCAGGTTGTTATGACTTTATATGCCAGCGGTATTGGCCTTATATAACGTCCATGAAGCCGCGGCTAGTGTTACACTGTGACCTTATGCGGCCGGCTACTCTTTTTAGTCAGCAGACACCTAATGAGATTAGCCTGGCGGGCACAACCTACCAGCATATTTAGATATACTTTTGGTAAGAGGATTGTCATCACTCGTAAGAAGATTCTCAGGTTTTGAATAATGAAAAGAAAAAGCTGGGAAAAAAGAAAACAGAAGAGTTCTATACCGTAAGACAATTGTGAGATCCTCTTGTAGGAAAGAGCTGTAGAACTGATGTTTTATTCTTTGCAAACTCTTCATACATTCTGCTGATCCAGTTACTGAGTAAGTACAGCTGTCAGTGAAAGATGTGAGGTCACCTCTGTCATGTGACTAGGTGTGAAAGCGGTCCGTTGTAGAGTGTATAACGGTGATTATTCTTTATAATGCACAAGCTTTCTTCCTGAGTTTCTAAAACACTGACTATAAGCAATTCCATCAGAACTCATTGTACAGATATTGTTTACAAAATCTTATACGTACTTTAAAATAACTTATGTATTATAATCTTGTCGTGCACCTCAATGGGTAAGTACATTATTGTGTAATATGTATCAATGATGTAAATAGCATGCTCCATACACTGTATTATACAAACTTACCTCTATGTACCTGTAAGTTGCTTCTCTCCAGGCCTGGCTGGAATTGTGACATTACACAACTCCAGATTATCCTAGAACAACAATCAGTTTTACATCAGCTTAACCCTCTCATTACTGCAAATATATCTGCCAGACAGGGGACGCCGTCACTTCATCGCTCTCTAACAGACAGATCTCACGGGACATTATTACATAATAAACTTTATAGTTAGGAAATGTTGTGCGATAGGTCATGCAATGAAAATCTTACATTGCTGAGGGACAACCCCCAAACAGGAGATAACATTTGGGAAGGGATCACTGAAGACGACAATCTATGCAAATTTGTATTGTAAAAGCGCAGCCTGTATGCCATCTACAGAGACCGCGTACGGCTGGTATTGGCAGCCATTGATGTACGGTAATTTGTGTTGAACCTGATTAGTAAGGTGCACTGCTTACAAGGACTCCATAGGAATACCTATAAGAGAAAGCGCCCATAAGGACTAATGACGGTGGCAGATGAGGAGAACTATTAATATGGCACTAAATTCTGAAGCAATCAGACTCTTAATAAAATATTGGACAATCACAGACATGACAGTATATGTATGTATAGAGGTATTTTCAGTTGTCTGCAGGTTGTCCCTCAGGACTGCAAACTTTTAATTGTGTGACCTATCGCGCAACCATTCCTTACTCAAGTATAACATTTATTGCAAGCTATTATCATACACTATATGGACAAAAGTATTAAGATGCTTGACACACCAACAGGTACTGTAATGACATTTTATTCAAATGCATATACTTTAATATGGAGTTGGTCCCCCTATTGCAGCGATATCAGCTTCCACACTTCTTGGGAGGCTTTCCACAAGATGTTGGAGTGTTTCTATGGGAATTTGTGCCCATTCATTCTGTAGAACATTTATGAGGTCAGACACTGATGTTGGATGAGAAGACCTGGCTCACAATCTCCGTTCCAGTTCATTTCAAAGGTGTTCGATGGGGTTGAGGTCAGGGCTCTGTGTGGGCCAGTCAAGTTCTTCTACACTGAACTCATTAAACCGTGTCTTTGTAGTCCTTGCTTTGTGCACTGGGGCAGTCATGTTGTAATCGAAAAGGGCCTTTGACAACAGTTTGACAACATTGTCCAAAATGACTTGGTATGCTGAAGAATTAAGATTGCCCTTCATTGGAAATAAGGGGTCTAGCCCAAACGTTTTCCTGGCATCCGCCAAACCCAGACTCGCCCATCTGACTGCCAAACAGAGAAGCGTGATTCGTCACTCCACAGAACATGTTTCCACAGTCCAGTGTCGGTGTGCTTTACACCACTCCATCCAACGCTTGGCATTGGTCTTGGTGATGTGAGGCTTACATGCAGCTGCTCGGCCATGGAAATCCATTCCATTGAGCTCTCGCCGCACAGTTCTTGTTCTTACATTAATGTAGTGGAAGTTCAGAACTCTTCAGCTATGGAATCAGCAGAGCGTTGGCGACTTTTACGCCCATGCACCTTAGCAGTCGTTGACCCTGCTCTGTGATTTTACGTGGTCTTCCGCTTCGTGGCTGAGTTTCTGTTGTTCCGAAACGCTTCCGCTTTCTAATAATATCACTTACAGTTGACCATGGAATATCCAGCAGGGATGAAATTTCACGAACTGTCTTACTGTAAAGGTGGCATCTATCACAGTACCATACATCCTATCACAGTACCACACATCCTATCACAGTACCACACATCCTATCACAGTGCCACGCTGTACCACACAGTACCACACATCCTATCACAGTACCATGCTTGAAGTCACTGAGCTCTTCAGAACGACCCATTTTGTATCACAAATGTTTGCAAATGGAAACTGCATGGCTGGTGCTGGATGTTATACACCTCTGGCAACGGGTCTGATTGAAAAACCTCAATTCAATTAACAGATGAGGCCAAATACTTTTGTCCATATAATGTATATATGATTGCATATCAATGATTCACCTTATCTGTGATAACTAGTCTAATGTTTTTATATGGGCATTATATGTTTTATTTGAATTGTGGTATTGAATAAAATTAAAAGATTTTTAAATTGTGGTATCTTATTGGTGCTGAGATTTAAACGAAGTAGAGAGCTGGATGGCACTATTTGCGCTTCTTCTTTATAGTTTTTATTTCGGTTAGCTTAAAAACTTGCAGAAAGAGTGTGATGGGAATGCAAACCACAGGCAATAAACATTCATTTACACACATGCAGGGAAACACTGCAGGGATACACCATAATAAGCGGCAGAATCACTGCAAAATGTTGAGGGTGACATTCTCGGGAGTTCTATGCTTATATAGTCTGCAGACTTCCTTATTGTCAAGTGAAAATAATACATTAATAGCCTGTTTGAATGCTGCTGACTTATTTTGTTTTGCTGCATATGATTTAGAATATAACATTGAACTTGTGATTAAAATAAGTAATTTAGAGAAGCAAATAATTCAGACCCTTGACGCCATTTGCAATATGGACTGTACAACACTTAGGAGTAGTGCACTTCAGTAACCTATCCAGCAGACACATAAAAGGGCCACTCGTCCTACAAATTAAAAGTGAAACTCAATACTTTTGCATCACCTCTTTAAATTGAAAACGAAAAAATGTATTCCTAAAACACTATTTCATTTATGTCACGAGCCACAGCGATCCGCAGCTCGCTTTCTCCTCCAGCGTCCCAGCTGCTATGGCAACAGCCAGGACACCATTTCCGGTTCTCCTCATCCCTACTGTTGTCATGGAGATGGTCGGAACACTTTCTAATACTGCGCCGCATCCCCGGCAACGCTGACAGGCCGGACACGCACGCAGACTAAAAGAAACAGCTTGCGGGCTAATTAATAACTATTACTGGAGATAGTTTCAGGGTTAAGCCCTGATTGGCTCCCTTCAGTATTTTAGACTGGGAGGGCTTAGCCTTCCTGCCGATTATAGCGTTCTGTTATTCAGTTTGCTTACCTGCTCCTGCGCTGTTTGGTGGGCATATGTTTTATTTCAATTGTGGTATTGAATAAAACTTCACTAGGAAATCCTCCAATCTGCTTCTGTAAACCACTGCTGCTCAGGAATTTTGTATGAGGAAATGTCTTGTCAAATGCTATTGACTTTTTCTTTAAAGTAGGTGGCAAAATCATGGGCAGTAAGGGAGGAAGGGGGAGGAGGTGCAGATAAGTGAGTTGAAGGTGGCAAAGAGGTGACGTGGGTTAGAAGGTTGGGTGAATATTAGAGATTTTAAGAATGTTTTTTTGGCAATTAAAAAGGACAGTGCTGGAAGATGAAAGGATGAATATATAGTGGAGGAAATCGGGATAGGAATGAGATTTCTTCCATTGGCGCTCTGCGGAGTGTGAGTACTTGTGGAGGTAGCGGCACCGTTTGCTGTGCCATGGTTGGGGTTTGGATCATCGGAAACTGTATGTGGTAACCGGAGCTGCATTCTCTAGGGCTGAAGGGAGTGTTTTGTTGGAAAAAGAGGTGGCCTGAATAGGGCAGGACAATGCAGACACAGGGCACAATAGTTGTGTTAGTGAAGATGAGAAGTGGGTAGGGTTCAGGGTACATAGGTGTCATTCTGCACATGTGGATTTGGGTGCAGGGGGGGGGCATGAGGCTGAAGGAAAGGAGGTTATGGTCAGAGAGTGGGAATGATCAGTTCATGAAATTAAAGATGGAGCAGTAGTGGGAGAAGACAAGGTCATGGAGTGTCCATCACTGTGGGTGGGAGATGTGGTCCACTGGGAGAGACCAAAGGAGGAAGTAAGTGAAAGAAGATTAGTGGTAGGAGAGACAGTGGGATTATCAATGGGAATGTTGAACTCACCTAGTATGAGAGTAGACAGGTCAAAGGATAGGAAATAAGTGAGCCAGGCCGCAAAGTTGTCAAGGAATTGGGAAACTGGACCTGGGGGGCGAATAATGACAGCCACATGAATGTGGAGAGGATAAATTAGATGAATAGTGTGGACTTCAAAGGAAGAGTATGAGAGGGAGAGTTCATAGGGTATGACTTGGAAGGTGCAGCTTGGAGAATGCCTACTCCACCACCTTGTCTGTTTCCGGGTCTGTGGTTGTGGCTGAGAGAGAGTCCCCCATAGGAGAGATTTGCAGGGAATGTAGTGTCAGAAGTGATACGTTTCTAAGATTATAAGTGTATGTAGCACCTTTCCTAAATCTCCTATTTTTGGCAACTACACTCCTGGCCCCCATTGCCGTGTCTTTGAAAGCTGACTTAGTCCTTAAGCCACTTTTGGACAAGCCCTCCATCAATAAACATATTTCCAGAATTGTGATAAGCAGAAACATAATTCCACTTATTTATTAATTTGTTCACACACAACTAACTACTGTGTAAGGTTCTTGGTCAAGTACTGATATACTCCGCCATACCACTACCAACTGGATATGAAGCTACAGCACTCCCAGTGGTGGGAGCTGTAATAATCTCCCTCTCTAACATGGGGTTGTGAGAAAGTGCATGCAGTCTATATAAAGGATAAACATGTTCTACATATGCTGAAAGACCATCTCTTTAGGCTAGACCTCAGTGGCCTGGGTGGTAATTCTGTGAATTAGTTCCACCCTGTACTGTCAGAACCGCTGGGCCTGTAAGAGCCACATTCCTTTGATGGTTACATCCAGGAAAATGATGGACACCCTGCTGTGCTTCAATACATCTCCTTTTCTCAGAATACGATTTCATCACACGCAGGATTCAGAATAATTATTGTTGTGCTGGTTTCCTGCACAGCCCCCTTGTCTGTTCTGCCTTGAGCACACAAGACCATTTAGTTATGTTTGTATCAGACATCTTACAATTTTCAGGTACAGACCCACAAGGACACAAAGTTACCGTATTCCTCAGAAAACAAGTGTAGAAACTGGAAATCAAAAACATTTAAAAAATAACAGAGGACAAGATTATACTAAGTTCAGGGGAGCAATAACACACATCCAGAGTGAAGACAACATGAGGCTGCAGTGACACCGCAGTTCATTTCAATGCTCTCTCATCCATAATTTCTTCTGATAATTCCCATATTCTAAAACGGCTTCACCCTCGGCTGTACAAGAAAAGCAGGGTAGAGTCTTGGAAAGCATTAGGCTATTTTCTGCAAATCCATCTCATGAATTCTATCACATTAAGGCGTCTATTCATTATTGAGTTGCGCAACAATCATTATCTATTGCAGAAAATAGTGACGGTACTTCATTATGTATCGCTGCAATTTACCATGCTGGGGCCCCTTCCACCACGAAGGATTTTTACTCTTCTGGCCCGCTGGGGGATCGAGCAACGTCTTTTCAGCTTCACTGGACCCCATAGACCAGGTAGCCAACGTCATCTTGAAATGACTTTAGTTTTTTGGCGAAAAGTTAAGATTTTCACCGCTCGATAAATTACGCATATGGCAGTGTCAATAGAGTTCTATGGGGACTACAGTAATCAATGAAAAGTATGTTAATGAGAAGAAATCTGATTTCTACCACGTTAACCCCGTGATAAATTAAAAGAAGACTTGCAATAACCATTCTCCAGAGAAAACAGTCATATTGTCTGTTGGCAGTTTGTTTAATAGACACCTAAGTGGGGTATTCAATTGTTCGTTCGGACCTCAGAAAAACTCGCACTCTAAAACTATTACCGTTAATACGGTAATATTGCGCGTAAACACCGTTCATACGGTAATTTACTCGCTGAATTTCAGCTCGCAGCTCAGGGAGCTGTGAGCTGAAATTCAGCGAGTAATTACTGTATTAACGGTAATAGTTTTAGAGCGCGAGTTTTTCTGAGGTCCGGACGAACAATTGAATACCCCCCTAAGTGTCTTAATTCTCTCCATGAGTTAATGAAATGCGATCATTTTCATGTCAGGATTAATAATGTCCCCGATGCTGTGAGAGCCTAGTAGCGAGGAGCACATGTTGGTTGCAAATCTGCATTCAGGGGCTCATTTAAAGTTGGACATACAGGAAATCTGTTTCTGTGCAAGATGCGTATCCATCCAAATATAGTTTTCTGTGGACTGCTGACTCGTGCCTCCTTACACCTTAAAAAGCGTAAGAGGGGAGGGAAAAGGTGGGTACTAATAGGGTAATGCAAATTAAGAATTTACAACACTGTTAAGTTGCATCTCTAAGCAATTGTTATGCTATATGTACGCACAACACATCGGATATGCGCCAGATTGAACATTAACAAAAATATGCTTTTACATACATCTTTTTCCTTCGAACATTTAGAGCACAAATATATCCAGTTCTAAAGAGCCCCTCAGTGTAGAACCCTGAAAATTGTGCCAAGCAGAAAATGTCATCTTTATAAATGTCACCAAGTTTCAATACAAATTTTTTTTCAGGGGTGGTCTAAATGTTCTTCTGCTCCAGAGCCTTACGGCCTTCACAGAGGCACCAACGTGGCTCAGTATATTTAATAAGGGAGGCATGCCATTTTTCATTAACATGCTGAATGTAACAATAAAAGCCATGTGGTTTAATGTGAGCTTGTATATAGGTGTGAGCGGCTCTTTAAAGCACACACTGTGCAGAACTTTCCCTTGATGTTGTATTCAATGTGTGTAATATCACTGGGACTAAACATACATGAAAAGTAACAGGACCGTTATTCTGTAGAATTCTATGAATATATCACACACTGGAACCAGCCATTCTGTCGGCATTTACTCTACCAATTCCCTGCAATAGTAGCTGTAAAAGTTTTGATTTCCAGTTCTCGTGCTAAGAACTTTATCCCACTGGGTCTTTGTGGATAACTATATTTTTAGAGCCATTATCTCCTTTTCTCAATATATTACATTTTATTTTTTTATTATTATTCTTAGCAGATGTTTGGCCTCTCCCGTGCATTAGAGAAGAATTCAGAAATTGGCACAGCTGGTATGCCAGAAATGTAAGCCCACTGTGGATCTCAGATCACCCGCTGACCGGGGGCCTTTGAAATCTTTGACTGACAAGAGTTGCCATCAGACTTATAACCCCTTCATCTATGGAAGAAACCGTAATAAAAAGGATAAAAGTTGTAGAAGGCACAAAACAAGCTCACTGAACGCCATACTGGCAGCAGCCAGCAGTCACCATTAGGGGACTGTCTGTTGAGTTTTGCAGGTCTTACTCAAAATAGGACTAAGGACATCATTTAGTCTTCTACAAACATAAGTACATAAAACAAGCCATTGAAACATAACTTCCAGAAATTACAATATGTTCTCTTGTGGTCTAAATTAATGATGATTTGAGAAATGCATTTATGGAAGTATTATCTAAACCTAAACATTTGTGTAGCACAGTTGAATGGCAGCAGGTAAAACAATAGAGAAGACTTGAGATCTAGAGGATGCATGAAGAGCGTTGGTATGATCCAACTGCAAAACAGAACCGCTGAGGACTTTATTGGTCTATTTTGCCAACCAACATGAAGATTCTTTAAAGCTCTTAATTAATTGCTCTAAATTTGTCTGAAATGCTGAAGTACGAACCATTCAAACGTCTGTAGTAAATCACGTCAAGGCTCTCTGAAACAGAGTTATGCAATTTACTTTTCAGGCTATTAAGAAAAGTCTTAAAGCTTAAAAACAACATGGTGACAACAAGCACTTAGATGTGGATTGTGACAGTCCCATAGAAGGAGAACGACAGTGGAGCTGGACACCAAGATCCCCCAACAGACTGGAATATAAAGACTCACAGTGACAAATAGTGTCAAATAATTGCAACTGGTTCTGTATTTTATTAGCCTTCACATATTGGGAATGTATGTTTATAGAACTATGCATTACACATTAAACACCATCTGGATATTTTGATACACATAGCATACAATAGGCCAGGGCAGCAAGACCACAGGGCATCTGAGTCTAAGCTCCAGGTCAGTTCCACCTAATGTACTTCGATGCACAGGAGAAGCCATCACTTAGCGGCAGAACAGTTTTCTCTCTTACAGAGACTTTCTCCTTCAAACACTTCAGCAAATGCAGCGTAGCAGGATGGGATCTTCCAGCCAGGCTGCAGTGGGATTGTTGTGTTACAGGAAATTAAAAAATTCCTGCAATACCAACTTACTACTCAAAGTCACTCTGCGGTATCCCAGAATCCCCTCTGCTCTGAAGTCCAGCCAGAATCAGTTTTGAAGAGTAATTTCCAGCCCTATAAAGGGTCATAACAATGTATTAAAGCCACATTTGCTTCTGTGTTTTGTAAGTTTCAATCTCATTACTAAGAGGTTTTTTTTCCCTTTTTGCTATAAGTCTATGTTTGGAGCGACTTGCAGTGATCCCACTTTACTTCAAAAGACAAGAGAAGGGAAATCAGTTTGGTATATTGTGCATGTGGTTATATGATAAGGCATTGGGGGGGATGGAGAGCTCGATTCAGGATTTGCCAATTCTTACGCTGGCATGGGATCAACTTAACCCCTTCTAGTGCATATGGATCAACTTTAACCTGGTCTCTTATGAGCAAAGAGGATAAGACGCATGAACACAACATGAAAGACATCAGCCAGTAACCGCGCTACAGCCTAATGCAAGTTATTTATATCAGTTGTGTGCCAGGCACACGCTGCATTGTGTACAATAATGTCCAATCAGGTTACAAAACACAAAAAGAGTCAGAAGGAGAATTAGTTGGTGACACTGAAAACTACTGGTCTAATTCAGTGCTGTTCCACCCAAGTTAATTAAGTACCATAATAAAAAAAAGAATACAATTTCTCCAATTAGATATTTCTTTCTGCCATATTCAGTTCGACTACCACCTTTATGTTTTCATGTGATGAGATACACAAGGCCAAAAGTATGTGGAAACCTGAATATCACCTCCATATGAGCTTGTTGAACATCTCATTCCAAAACCATGGGCATTAAGGGGTTGGTCCCTCCCCTCGCCCATTGCTGCTATAACAGCCTCCACTCTTCTGGAAATGCTTTCCACTGCAGGGATTCACATCCATCCAGTCACTAGAGCATTAGTGATATTCAGAACTGATGTTGGGCAATAATCTAATGGTGTTCGTTGGGGATGAGGTCAGGGCTGTGTAGGCCTGTTAAGTTCTTCCAAACCAAACTCTGAAAAACATACTCATGCTGCAACAGTAAAGGACCTACCCCAAACTAAGCCACAAGGTTGGAATCATATCATTCTCTAGAATGTCAGTGTATGCTGTAGCATTAAGATTTCCCTTCACTAAAACTAACGGGTCTTCCATCAAACATTACAGATGGCTTTACACATTTAGCAAGGAAGCGGTCTCCCGGCACCATTAGACTTCTACATGGTGAAGCCGGATTCGTCACTTCAGAGAACATCTTTCCACTGCTCCAGAGCCCAATGGCGGTGCGCTTTGCATCACTACAGTTTACGTTTGGCATTGCTCATGGTGATCTGAGCATTGTGCGCAGCTGATCATCCATGGAGGCTCAATCCATGAAGCTCCACGCAAACAATTCTTGTGCCAACGTTGCTTCCAGAGGCAGTTTGAACTCGGTAGTGAGTGCTGCAACCGAGAACAGACGATTTTTACAAACTACACGATTCAGCACTCTGTGATCCCATTCTGTGAGCTTGTGTGACCTATTGCTTTGTTGTTGCTTCTGGATGTTTCCACTACAATATAACAGCACTTACAGATGACAGCCACAGCTTTAGCAGGGCAGACATTTGACAAACTTGGAAAGGTGGCATTCTATAATGGTGCCACATTGAAAGTCACACCTCTTCAGTACATCTAATTCTACTACAAAAATATGGGACTTTCAAGAAGCATTAATGTAAGACTATCATGATTACATGATTAATTGTTTGCCCTGTACCTCAAAATACATTCAGCTAGTCATTCCTTCTCTCTCGCCCTATACCTGATGAGAGCGCGCCTTCTAACAAGCTTATCTCCCATATTCTGGCAGCCGCTAAATCCCTAATAGCGAAACACTGGAAAGACCCGAGGGCTCCCTCTATGCAGGGGTTACGGTCGTACATAGGTCATGTCGCAAGCATGGAGAGTATAACGTGCTACCTTCATGATAAATCATATAACTTTGATAAGGTGTGGGCCCCGTGGTACTTACTAGAAAGCCGTAGCTGCCTATCCAATACGGCTCCTCCCCCGGCAGTTGGAACATAGCTTTTGGGCCGCCTCTGGACCAGGCTGGATATGGTGCGCGGTGGGTGAGTAATGTCTACATGCTACTTCTCTGTCGGGTAGCCATTGTAACTGTGTGTCCCAGCTTTTCTTAGCATTGTTCCAAGTTTGCGTGCCTATCTATTTATTAGCTATATTGTTGACAATATTTGTACCTTTCTACCCCCCTCCCCCCTTCCCTTCCCTTCCCACTGATATAAAAGTATAAGACTCAGAGGAAACACCTTGATTATTAAGATTTTTCTTGTCAAAAATGTTGTATGTACTGTTCCTGTTTCCTCTTCACAGAAAGAGTTTAAAAAAAAAAATACATTCAGCTATAAAAAACAGTAGCATTTGCACAAGACATACAAGTGTGCATACTTACACCCCATAATAGTGTTGAGGTGAATAACAGTGTTTGTAGTAAATGCAAACACTGCATTACCATATTTGTACACAATAATGTAATGACATGTACACAAGAGAGAAAAGTGACATGACAGCTATAAAATCAAATGTGAACCTTCATTACTGCAATAATTCAAATGGAAATGTCAATTAAATAGTGCGATTAGACGGCGGCGACTTCACATAGAACAGTACTTAAATGGTTAGTGTGGCCATCAGCTGGAGGGATCAATACACAAATCAGCCAATCAGAAACGGCCAGAGGGTGCTGCTGATAGTGATTACCATCTTTACAACTCGATGCACCAGCCCTCCAGCACCTCTAAAAAGGCGTATTTGTTGTGATCGGGTAGGTTGGCCCGGTACCATCTCCTGGGGTAGATGGTGTTGATAGCAACAGAGAGATTTCACACACGTCCGAAGGTTTCATGCAAGTGGAAAATTTTACTAAGCAATGAAACAAAACTCCTAAATAAACTCCATGCCGTACGGCTCTGACTATACACTGGTCACTCCTGACTAACAAACAGACAAAACAAAAAGTAGTTACAGCACAATAACTTACAGGCTGATATCAGACTTTCTGCAGCCCCTGTCCCCAGGCAGTGAGGGACTGACAGATGAGTTGCAGCCTTTTACTAGCACCACTCAGGTGCAGCTCCTGATTACCCGCTGGATCACTGGAAACTTAGAAGACCTGGTTAATAGGCCTAATGGATGGAGCACACCCTCACTCTCCATCCATAACCCCAGGACCCTATGCCGGCTTTTCAACAGACCTATAGCCCTTCAGCAGCTCTCAGACAATAATATGTTCCTGGGGTATTAAACCAAGTAGGTTAGGAACCTAGGTTAAATATACCTGTCATCATACACTGATCCCATGACTTTATCACACTATGTATACCCTAATTCTGACGCAATTGCAGTACTCAAACTGTGCTTGCCAGTGGCTGCCTGCCCGCCCACTCTGCCTCTACAGATATAGGAAGACACAATTCATTCATACGCAGAAATTTATATACAAATACATACACATTTTTAGCACACACACACTGTACATGCGCACCCTGGCCATACACACACACTGTACATGCGCACCCTGGCCATACACACACACTGTACATGCGCTCCCTAGTTATACACACACTGTAGATACGCTCCCTAGTTACGCACACACTATAGATACGCTCCATATCTATATACACACACTGTACATGCGCTCCCTAGTTATACACACACTGTACATACGCTCCCTAGTTATACACACACTGTACATAACACTCACTAGTATAACGCTAACTCAATTCCTAGCTATGCTCCGCCGGAGCTTTGTGGGACCCACCAGATGTGCGAGCAAAAACCAGCAATGTTTTATTTACCGTAATACCTGGAATTGCGTGAGGCTGCAATGACAGTTCGCGTTGAATTCTGGTCTAGAAGCTACAGAAATATGCCCCCAAATATTCTGAAACGTGAGTGTGGTGACAAGGGACATCAGAAAAGGCCTCCAGTGGATCATATGGACCACAGGCCAAGCAGATACATCAGCTGACACAACAATTCATTTCTGAATAATTTACTGTGAAGAAACCAGAACTCGTTCTATGCAGGGAACCAGCAAAACGTGAAATAAAACTGTGTCCAAAGACATAACAAAATTACATGTTGATCTGGAAACAATTTAGCACAATATGATAATATGTATATACAAGCCAACTTTTCTGAACATCTAGTCTGCGGCACAGAACATAGAAAGACGGGGCACGACGACTGCTGAGCTAATACCCCCACAATGCTGTGAACCCTAGAGACATGTCATTTATATATGATTTAGCACTACAAGCAGTACCAATATCTGTCCCGGCTGCAGGGACCGGATAGGTGAACAATAGACCTGTGTGCAGCCGCCTATCCAGTTTTCCTCTCACACAACACAGTAACAGAACTGTCTCTTTAAGGAAATGGACATCACATTTAGAACTGTTCTATGTACTGAGAAATGCATTAAAAACAAGTTTAAATACAATTAACGCAACCTCAGGAAGTTACCACAAAATGTAATCAGCTGTGCTATATACACAGAATTATGGAAAGTTTGATGCAGATATGAAGCCTAAAAACAAGGTGACCCATGGGGGGACATTTTCATCCTGGAAGACAGAAGAATAATGCTGCATGAGGTGAAGATGAGCATCACGTAGCAATAAGCAATGACCTTGCACCCAGAAGGGAGACCCTAATGGTCTCCACTATTGCCAGCACTAATAGGCTGAACATTAACTGGATATAAATAACTATGGAATCCAGGTTAAAGTGTCATTTTTCCATATGATGTCACTGTATTTTTAATTAACAATGATTGAATACGACACAATCTTGGTCACAGGTATCATGTGGCCAATAACTAAACAGATAGGCCCTGGGAAGCACTTACACATATACAAACACACGTTTGTATGTCACACGTATGTGTTAAGCAAAGAACATTCCAGCACTGTCAAAGTCATGTACAATAATGCTGAACTGCCCTGGTTGTCTTTAATTATGTCTGCAGAGACCACCTCAGATTGAAGTGATGTCAGCATGGAACTCCGCAGTGGGTGGAAGCACATGTTTCAGAATAGAGCAGTTAAAGTTCATCTGACTGCAAATTTCAACCTGAGACAAGAACTCCGCAAGGCAGGATCTCCGTCGGCTAGCGATGCACAAACCTAAAGTTCTCTCTTCTCATTGATGAGCGTTTCCAGTTTAAGTTTGAAGGAAATGACAGATATTCTATGCTTTGCAATTTCAGCTTTTTAACCTACTGTGGGGGCAGGGGGTAAAGATGTCTGCTCAGTTCCTTTCCCCCTTGCAGTCACTGTAGTACAGCAACTGTGCAGTGGAAAAAGGGGTGTAATGGTGACTTTGTCCCCCCTCCCCAAGATTACTGTCTCTGCAGCACAGCCCCAGGAATATTGCAGAGCTACATGTGTAACAATTGAGAAAATAATTAAAAGCAAACTCCTTCAAGACATAAAATATGGCAGAAGGTGGAGCCACTATCTCTAATCAATCTCTGTTTATTAGACGCGGTAAGAATGTCTGTACACATATGTAATAAGAAGAGTACAATGATTTTTCTTATTAAATACCTCACTCTTGAATATTAGGAGTAAAACAGCAAAGCTCCACTTCCTCTGAACCTCTTCCTGTAAACTAGTCACTTAGAGTGCGCTCCTCTCTCTCCTTCCTGCTGCCACTTCTCCCCCTGTACATTCTCTCTGCGTTGTCGTTCAGCGTTAACATATGTAGAACGAACACCATTACACTATGGGGTATATTCAATTAGGTTTCCGGTCCGCGGTAACGCGCGTTACCATGAAAAGAGCGCAGTATTGATGGTAATACGGTACTGCAATAACGCAGATTTTCCTATGCAACCCTCTGGGGTGCGCACGAAAATCCACACTATTGCGATACCGTGGATTGACTTCGCGGCCTGTTCCAGCATGTTACCGCGGACCGGAAACCTCATTGAATATGTCCCTATAACTTGATTTGGCACAAAAAATATTTTTATAAAGACATTGGTAGAAATTATGTAAGGTGTCTAGATCCCTTAGATGAGATTACTCAATATATAAAGACATGGGATCCATTATCTAGAAGTTTGAGACTTTGGGCTTCCATCATTTGGAGCATTGTGCTTCAAATATCCTAAAAGTACATTTAACTGGCGCTCCCAAATAACAGTGGGAGTTATTTCTGCCTGCCACGCTTATATCTGTCCACACATAGCCAATAGCGCTCCTGTCCTCCTGAAGGGGACTATAGCACACATACGTGTATGACATTATCTCCAACTGCAGCAATTACTTTTCTTTCTACAAGACCTTATATATGAAATGTCACCTACTCTCCTGACAGCTGATTCTACAAAATGTTGTATTTTGTCTCCATTCTGATTACAAAGTGGAATGTAGATAAACATATAGTAAGCTTAGATATACAAACTAACACTCTGTATTTATTAATGTGTGGTTACCGGTGAGATAGGACTGCATGAAGCACTTACCTTAATTAACCTTTGTCGGCTGTGTCTTGTAGGGGTTTATTATACAAAATAGGCCTCTGTCCTAAATGTGTTCGCTAGATATACTCTGTAGCATTTTTCTGTAGCTTCCCCATGAATTAGACAAGGGGGGGGGGGGGGTAAATTTGAACGGAGTCCTCTATGTACGCCCTACTCCTACAGCCACTACATAAAACCAACAGCAATGCACTCAAACTACGGACACTGATAATGGCTGCGAGCTCCCAGCAGAAGGAGAGGCTTCACAGAAGGTAACTGTTAGACACAGTGTGCTAGAGAGTGTATCTAGCAAACAATTACATATAGAGTAGTGGTGATATTGGCAAAAAAGGTCTTTTGGGGTTATTTTGCCCCTAAAAAAAAGTCAGAGGTGCATTTAACGAGTACATATGATGGATGCATTAGTTGGGCAATCTCTGCATATCATACAGAAAAGTCTGGTCATGAGGAAAGATACTGCACATACGTACTGTAAATCCACGGGAAGTTGGCTGGCGAAAGTGTAAATGCTGTAAATTTGTATCAATGTGCTCTGGTGAGTACACTGCCTTTTTATTAAGAACAATTTTTCGAACCAGTGGTGCTTGTTAGCTAATGCCAGCTTGTGTGTTCACGTCTCTGCTGCAGTGACCTCGGACTGAATTAGAAACAGATAAGTAGAACCTTAGAATGGCAGAGTCTACATGGGGAGGGATCTGTCAGATTAACAGAATCCTGTAATGTTCCAGGAGCCATAGGTTTCATCCCAATCTCCCAGAACCCTCCCCTTCTAAATGTTTCCACTGTTTATTTCTAAAAAGTCATATAGAATAGTTACTGTTGGTGTCACTGTTTACACTTCATAAACCTAATTCTGCCCAGACTTCAGCAAGTAATTACCTGGCTGCATATTTCATTGACTTTTAGAGGGATATTAAAAATTCTCTATTTTCACTCCATGCCAACTAGTACCAGATATTATATACTGAAAATATTCCAGTTACAGGTAAAGGAAATAACAGTTTCTGACTTTTACAGATCACTTAGATCAGCAATTGTGTTAAGCTTTGATCAAAATAATTAAATGAGAAATTACACTCTTACCTTTGTGATGGAGACAAGTCCCTTAGTAATAAGATTTTCACCGCAAATTAATTTCCAGCAAAGCCAATGAGGTAGTAGGTGGTGGTGATTACCAAGATGTGACCAGCTGAGTTTTCTATTCTCCAGGCATCGGTGGCTAGAGAACTTGCATAAGCAGGACCATCTTGGCTTTCCTTTTGTCTCCCAAATACACATACCGTTTGAAAGATATCAAAGAAGTAATGCCTGTAAAATAAAAGGCTTTATTGAAAGAACTCCATTCTCAAGAACAGCATTGGGAATCTGCTGTATCTGTATTCTAACAAGTTCACTTTGAGACACAATCATTTCCATCTTGGATCCTATAGTGAACAGTGGTAGGGATCAGTGCCTGATGTCACATCTATATATGTTTGTAAATTTAGATAAAAGGGTTAAAGCTGTCTTGTGTCCTGCAGGATACTGAAATCTGCTATATCTTCGTCTTCATGATTTAAACACACATGTAATGCACTCATTGCCAGTGATAGTGTTGAACATCCTAGATTCCTGGTTCATGTATCTGTGTTCTAGTTGTTCCAGTCCTGACTCTGCTTATATTTGTCACCTGTTTTCTGGTCTACATCTACACTCTACACATATATAGTTCTACTCAGAATCCCCAGGCATAGACTGCAGTAATTATCTACTGCTCTCTTGTGGGGCTTTGCAGTGATTACTGAACTCCGTAAATCTGCACCCGCAATGCTTCAGAGACAATGTTAATTATATTGCATTGCCTCATACTGTATAGACCTGAACCAGTATTTCTTCAGAGACATTGTTCATAACTTGCATTTGCCACAGACTGTATAGAACTGCACTAGTGTTTCTTCAGAGAAATTGTTTATATCTGTGTTGCAACCAGAGACTGGTATACCACTGCATGATTCGCAAATTACATAGTGGATAATTACTCATTCTTGCATTACCTCAGAGCTTGTGTTTTTCCTGTCTGTTTTTGATAACCTTGCTTCTCTTGTGATTCCCTAACATAAAGGCCTTAAAACCAATGCAATTTAAACAGATTAAAACAGACCGACTGGCTCTTGACTCATGTGACATGATGAGTTTGCAGCTTTGGCACAGACAACTGAAAATCCTAGATAGAAACCAGTAAGAGGTAGAAGGGAGTAAAATAATATAAAAAATAAATACTGTGAAAAGACATCCTGTTGAGGTCTATTCAGTCAGTTGCATTCCCAATGTAATCCTTTGGTGGCCCCCTCCTCAGAATCATTACATGTATTCAGCTGTGCCGACAGATTGCAGAGGATAGCATTGAAAGCTGTTTCAACTCCCAACCAATAGGCGTGTCCTGTATGTAGCAGCTGATTGGACAGATGCAGCCAATCCAATAACTTTCCACATACATTGTCCCTCATTGGCTAGATCAATCTGTCAACTTATGTTGGGAGTATAACTTGTGTCTGGCAACCTAGGATCTCCTGAATACGTTAGAACAAACAAAGAAAAAAGCCAAAATATAGGTTGATAGTAGCACGGGAAGAAAGTAAGCAGGAGTGAGGTGATTACCAGAGGAGAGGCTCAGGTCAGAGGTAGAGGACCAGAGAGTATTTTGAGATGAGATTTGAGAAGTTTAAAGGGGTGGTGTTATTGAGAACTTTGTCGGTGAGGGTGAGCAATTAAAAATTGGATTCTTCAGGACAATGGGAGTCAGTGTATGGATTTGCAGTGCAGCAGATGTGGAGACAGATAGGTGAGGGGAATGCCAGACAGGAGGTTACAGTAGTCAAGGTGGGAAACAAATTTTGTTTCCATCTTGGGTAACATAAGGATGTTTCCTGGCAATATTTCAACAGTAATGGCAACAGGATTAGAAGAGCTTCTTGACATGATGAATAAAGCAGTGGGTTGAGGAGTAAAGGTAGAGGGCTTTAAAGACTGAGGAAATTGTGGGGCTAATAACAGTGAGGGAATGGGGATTGAGAGCAGGGAAGATGAATAAAATTTTAAAATATCTCCAAAACTGTAGAAACAAAACCCTGCCCCATGTATGGGGTTTTTAACACACACACACACACACACACACACACACACACACACACACACACCACAGCATAAAATATACCCTAGAGGTGAATAACGAACCAATAAGCTTCAGTGGTGCAAATGCAAACAGCCAATCACAAGTGGTTCGTTAGTTCCATTCTGTCATCAGCAGCAGCCACTATTTGCACATGACCCTGACCACCAGCTCTGTCAACTCCCTGAATCCCAGTGTTGTGTCATATCCAAGAATAATGGGAAAATCATGTGAAGCTTTAATGAAACACATAAAACAGATAACACAAAAGCTTAAAAACAAAAAATAAAAAAAAGTGGTGATGTGGAAGAATGAAATACAGTTGTCTGCAGAAGTAGTAGTTCCTGTATATTACATGGGATCTACACTTTCAGACTAATGTTGATTTTGTATCTTGTGTCATTCTGAGGCACGTCTCTTGGTAGAAACATCACATCAGAAACCAACTGATTCCACTTTAGGACAACCCCTTCAATAAAATATCTAAAATATTGTTGGTTTTACTTATATTGATTATGACAGCGTTAGGACGTCATTATTACACATCACAATCGTACAGTTTAATTTTTTTATTCCATGTAAATGCATTTCTTTGCAAAGTGCATCTCATATGATGCTACTATGAACATGGTGGTGAATTCCTTTTCAAGGGAGGTAAAGATTATGTCTCATCCAGGAAAGCAGGGAAACATCCTGAAAATGCACCCTCTACCACCCTAACTGCTCTAATCGCCTCCTACCACCAATCTTGGCCCACAGGTACATGCACTTCCCATACCATTAGGCACATTTGTGCAAATTTAAGTTAGTGCTGTCACAAAGGCATTTGCACTGAGGTTTTGCACTATCAGTTCCTTAACAGTCTTTACTGAGTTAAGAAAAAAGCCAAGAATATTGGGGCAATGTGTAAAACGATATAGCCTAATAGCTGCATGAGAAAGGTGACGATAGGAGGCTGTCATTGCTCTGACACACACTTCTTGCCCTTTGACTTGGTTTCTGTGTGTGGAAACAAAGCAGGAGCTCCCACGTTAGGACACAGGAGATCTGAGCTATCAGCAGGACAAATCTGATGTTTTCCTTTAATTGTTCTGACCTGTGCTTAGCTGAGTGATTACATGGGGCTATCGGCTCTTCTCGACCTCTAGGCATGATAGTTATCTATCAACTTGAGATGAAACACTCATTTGACACTGTTAAATTGAAGATTTGAGCCTTTCTTACAGCAGAACTTGGGTTATGCATCTCATGTGGTTGCAATCCCCAATTAATCTTTTAAGAAGCAGGTCTGCAATGTATAGACAGGGGCCAATAAGAAACCTTACATGTTACTTGCAGGTCTCAGCAAGTAAATGTGTCCTTAGCATCTAGTGAAGAAATCAGCACATTGCAATGACTGTCCGTCACATCTACACAAGAAGGACTCTTTCACATGTAAAGGATCCCTTCACTTGTATTCTAAGTCAGATATAGTGAATTTCACTAATAGTAGGAGTCAATTTATTTTTATTACTTTAACAAATTAAAAAAAAAATGGAACATTTACCAGAAAAAGAGAGACCTTGTAAATGCCATATAGACGAACAACCCTCTTACTAGAGAAAGTACCAATCAAGGAAGGTGGAAGACTAACACACACAGAATAAATGGAATACAACGAGGAAATGTGGGAGAGGAAGAGTGTGTGAATGTTGCAATAAGACAGAAATTTTGGGGTGATGTGAAAACCTGAAGGCATAAACAAAGACTGCAAAAATGTTGGGGTGATGGGAGAGCTGGTGTAGAAAAAAGTAAAAAAGTTCTTACAATCATCATTCCTGTATATCATAGCTTCTAGGCATCTGGCTGACATAGTAATTCAACAAAAACTCAACTTGCCTGCAGTATGTCCCAGCATTTAATTTGCAGCACCTCTCAACAGATACAATATCACAAAAGTGTTTAATGTTTGTCAAGTTACTATATAGTAGCAACCAGGACGGGAGGAGACGCAGGGAAGATTTTTTTATCCATACTACATGATAAATTAGGCATTTTGTATAGAGACCCCTTGTAAATGTTTTGAGACTGGCACTGACACCTCTGAGCCGAGCGGAAAGTATTTGTTTACATACTCAGCAAGGACACCGAGACTCATGGTAGAGAACGGGCTTAGATGATAAATACCTTTCAGTGAGTACTACAGCACATCAGGAAATGATGATGGAGTACCTACGCCTGTAGTAGTGTCCTTGGATACACTGATCCACTTACTTCCAGATCGTAGTTAGAATAATGTGGACATTCATCAGAGAATTAATAATGCTGCCACTCATATGACAATAATGGAAAATGACAGATTATATTTCCACTGCTGACACGAATCAGGATGTTTCATGGTTGAAATGGTCACTAAAAATGGGACATTTCAACAGACAATGTATTATCAGCGTTATAGGATAAAGTAGCTAATGACCACCAAAACCAGGTCACCATTATGACGCAGAAGCCACAACTGAGAAAGGTAATGTTCACCACAGAAGATATAAAGTGGAGAGAAGGAAACTTGAATATAGCAGTGACCAGAACGAAGTTGTCACAAAGTTAAAGGCTGCTCCGCAAACCAATGCAGATATGATCACCCATTCAGCATACTGTTAGGATTATGGCACAGTGTTACATGGCTTTGTCTGTATGTCATTGTAAGTACATATTTTTCTACTCCTGCCATTATCTTTTATTTACATGACCAGCCTCATTTTCATGCGCAGCGTCCGTTTAATCATGAATTACTTTTTCAGTTTCTCATTCTACTCAAGCAAATGTTAGAATTGGGCTTTATTGGATATAAAGGGTATACTTTTCATTCCAGTGGATGTAGAAAACCAGGCAAAACTTAATAAAAATACATCCTACATATATTTTTCCCATTTAAACCTTATAATATTCAGAGCAATTCCCAGATATGACCCAGAATGCTTTCATCTAGTTGTCCTGGGTACAACAATACCCAGTATTTATTTAATTAAGGTCTTAGGGAGTTATAATGACAAAACCAGGAAACGTTTATCATGGTTTTTAATAAATATAAAAACAAAAATAATCTATTTTTAGTATTATTTCTCTAACTGATTAATAGATTTAGTAGAGGAGCCACACATGCCAAACTGGTGGAAATAATTGGTTATGTCACGGAGATCTCCCGTTACGTGGAATAACTCTAGCGGTAGCGTATTGTACATACAACTACATAAAGGTATGCTACCTTTGTTCACCTATAACCATCTCTCATTTTCAATAACAGCACTTAATGTACAAATAATGATAGTTTATTTAATAAAAAATTGGCAATAGCTTGCCCAGGAAGGGGAGGAATATATTTACTTATCTATAGAAGTACTGTAGTCCAGGGAGAAACATTCCAAGTGTGTGGTCCTCACACAGCAATCTACCGTAAAAAGTAACATTTCTAAAGGCCACAACATTAGACAAAGTCAGCGAGTGAGTGATGTCTGTTACTCCATCGCCCAGAGGACAGGTTTGTTTGCTATTAGAAGGAAGCAGTCTTCTTCACTTAGCATGCAGACATTAAAGATCTCGTCCTCCATCAGAGACTAACAGATGGCCACATGGGAGCAAACGGTGACAAACCTCAAAGCCAGATAGAGGAGTCAACAAGTGCATTACCTACTGTTAAATCTCATGTAACATGAGGATTCCTTTCAGTTTGGTGGCCTGTCAGGTTTGGGCCTAATGAGTAGGAGCTCAATACCCTTTCCCTGCAGACACTTTCTTAGCTGTGCTAAAGAGGCTGGGGAGTTTCATTAATGAGGCCACTAATTGTTACCTATGTGACTAATTCCTTAGATTCTAGGTAACTACGGGCATTACTTACAACAGGCTGTTGATACATGCCAGAATCCCTATAACCAAAGTACAGGTTGAACTATATATAAAAGCTGCAAGTAACATGCACCAATATAAATGTAAATGTTTCAAAAAGAACAAGAAATATATGGTAAACTATTTCATGATGGGGAGGCATGTTCCCAAGGATAATAACTGGCACCGTGTGGCCCCATAATCAATCATTCTCAGCAATTAGAACAGCAGCAGATTTGATCAGCAGAAAGGACGATTACATCATCCAACCTGGAAGAGGCAAGTGCTGTGTCACAATGAAATCTGGACATTCAGTTTGGCCACTCAGCGATCAAACAGGAAAGAACTGTGTAAGGCAGCTGTATAATAAAAGTCTGATACAATGTCAGACCTGTCAGCAACACATGGACCAAAATAACAAGTTGTAAAGTGTAGAAATTAGGTTCCCATGATCTTTACCAAGTTTAAATGTCTGAAAATATCACCAGATGACTGTTTAATACCACTACTAAAACATTTGGATAGATTTTATTCATTAAAAGTATATTGCAATTTTTAATAAAGGCAGACGAAAGTACTCCTTGAACATGAGGTACTCCTGGGAATAGTGATTGATGAAAAAAATAATA
Source organism: Mixophyes fleayi (assembly GCF_038048845.1). Lineage (NCBI taxonomy): Eukaryota > Metazoa > Chordata > Amphibia > Anura > Limnodynastidae > Mixophyes > Mixophyes fleayi. Next base: position 1,422,873 of record NC_134407.1, read on the forward strand.
TAAATAAGTTTAATAGTAACAATGAAATGATTCCATTTTCGATCTTCTCCCTAAACCACGACAGCAGACAGCTTTCAGTTGCTGAATCTGTCTCCACCCACTCACTTGAATACGGGGCCACTGGCAAAAAAAGACAGTTGCCTTGAATAAGCAACATACAGCGAAACGCGCGTCGGCGTTATCGCTGGGAGCACTCTGTTTATTTACTTGGAGAAGTTTGATAATGCAGATTTACCCCTATAACTCCAGAGTTAGAGGGGAAATTGTTAGGTAGTCAGCAATACACTACCCATAATATTGGTCAATATGGAGGTATCATACCTTTGTAATTTTAGAACTGGATTCGGATGTATTCATGCTCACCAGCTGGTGTCTTATATAGATACTTATAGATTGACCCCTATTAATACTATCAGTGGGGAATTTACAAGACAGCCTTCAGTGTATGTATCTATTAGGTACTCAGCGAACGGCACCAACCAGATATTTATCTTGACTGAAGTGCAAGCTTAGATTTGTTATTATACAAATCTAGCAGATATGATATAATATTAAGCGATTCCAGGATGGAGATTATGCAATGATTTGAGCAGGACTTGACTACATAATATTATAGTCCTCGCTCTTCTGTCTAACGGTACCTTCAATATACTTATATCAGTGGCAGATTACAGACCACTGATCTTGTAGGACCATATCTGCATATTATCCATATCTATATAGTCTCCTTACTATATGTTCCTTGGGATTAGAGCATATATGTAGAGATACACAGTGCTTCATGTTTTAATTTCTAAATTTAATTAATAGAGTGATATCAACCTATATTTCACTTTTGATCATATCTAATAAAAGTTATGTTTTAAGGGGATGGTCTTAATATAATTATGAAGATATAGATCCATAGTGCACCTAGTTTCAACCAAATACTGCTCTTTCTCTCTTCAATCACTAAATTACTTTAGTTGTAGATTGCACCCCAGTTACAGAATAATACAAAATTTATATGTACTTAATTATAAAAGGGAAATAAAAAAAAATTACCCTAAGAGATACAATTATTGACACTGGGATATGGCTCTAGAGTTGGTGCGGTAGTAAAACCTTTTTTCTGAAAAGACAGACAGAAAATGTCAGAAACAGAGAAATAAAAGTTGTTATTTATATGGATAGTTTTACAATTAATTCATGATCCAGTATATTAGTATGATCTTTTCCTATTGGAAAATCCATAGCAGTGTGCATATATATGGATGAAGAGTCGCTAACACATATGTAGGGAATTTTATTAGCAGGTTGTTGAGATATAGGGGTAAATGTATCATACCCCGGTTTTTACAACTCATGGGAGATCGGCGTCTTCGCAGCTTAAATTTAAAGCGGCGCTGCCTTGTAAAGGGAAACTTCCGCTTTAAATTTAAGCTGCGAAGACGCCGATCTCCCGCGAGTTGTAAAAACCGGGGTATGATACATTTATCCCCATAATGTCATATTCTTTGCTCTCTCAGGAACATGGGCGATTTATTGGTTGGAAATAAGATGTGAATCAATCTTGGATTCTTCATGTGTTATGGAGATGTGAAAGGACCATAAATCCAGCACTGATAGGAATGAATGATAAATGTAAACAACTCATTGATACAGGCTTCTTGTTTTGCTAGATTTTTTAGCACTTCAGAGTAAGTCAGGAAAACATCTACCTGCCACCCTTCTGTATTTTTCTCAGGACCCAGTCGTCTTCTGTTCACTTTTAATACAGAATGGGAAAAATCTAGGACCGGATTCATTAAGGATCTTAAATGAAGAGGTATCTTATTTCAGTCTCCTGGACAAAACCATGTTACAATGCAAGGGGTGCAAACTAGTTCTCTGTTTTGCACATAAGTTAAATACTGACTGTTTTTTTATGTAGCACACAAATATCAACTTTACATTTCAGTGTACAAATAAGCTATCAAGTATCTGTGTGCTACATGAAAAAACAGTCAGTATTTAACTTATGTGCAAAACAGAGAACTAGTTTGCACCCCTTGCATTGTAACATGGTTTTGTCCAGGAGACTGAAATAAGATACCTCTTCATTTAAGATCCTTAATGAATCAGATCCCTTGAGAGGAACCATTTCCAATTCCATTGTGACCAAGTCTATCAATCACCTTTCACTATTTCCAATAAAGTAAATGACCCTTTGATGTACTTGTCACCCAAAATCGACATAAGACATCTCAACAGTTCCCCAATAGGAGCCTGTGGGTCTACGAAAGTTTGCTCTTGATATCTTGAGGCAAAATTACCTTTTCCACCCACTGTTTACATATGATAGAACACAGTTCTGTTCCAAAAATCCTCCTCTTTGTTCATGAAATGTTTCATCCATAATATCCTCCTTGTAAACACTAAACTTACCAAGGCTCTTACAGTCAGTGTCCCTATATCAGATGACACACCTACCCTGCAGAGGCTGAGACTTACAAAACTTCTGTAATCATGGACAACTGGTCTGGCAAATCAGATTCCTGCATAAGTATCTTTCATAGATTAGATTTAAATTTGTCAGGTTCTTTAGCCAAGGGATTTTGAATCTATGATAAACTGAATGATAAATTTGAGTGTCAAGCAGCTAGCTGGGTTGCTGCCCAGGGACAGCAATGCGGATAGTCCAATCCACAGTCTAACTGAGTTTTGTTGCCCAAATATGAAGCCGTGAGGTTGGAAACCAGAAACATCAGAGAACATACTTACAGGGGGATGCATAAATAATCAAAGGGAATGCAATATGACCTAGCCTGAGGTCCAGTTGCATAGGCCAAGAAAAAAAAAATTCTGGCGGCAGTGGCGGATCCATAGGGGGCTAGCAGCAGTGGCAGATCCATAGGGGGCTAGCAGCAGTGGCAGATCCATAGGGGGCTAGCAGCAGTGCCGGATCCATAGGGGGCTAGCAGCAGTGGCGGATCCATAGGGGGCTAGCAGCAGTGGCGGATCCATAGGGGGCTAGCAGCAGTGGCGGATCCATAGGGGGCTAGCAGCAGTGGCGGATCCATAGGGGGCTAGCAGCAGTGGCGGATCCATAGGGGGCTAGCAGCAGTGGCAGATCCATAGGGGGCTAGCAGCAGTGGCAGATCCATAGGGGGCTAGCAGCAGTGGCAGATCCATAGGGGGCTAGCAGCAGTGGCAGATCCATAGGGGGCTAGCAGCAGTGGCAGATCCATAGGGGGCTAGCAGCAGTGGCAGATCCATAGGGGGCTAGCAGCAGTGGCAGATCCATAGGGGGCTAGCAGCAGTGGCAGATCCATAGGGGGCTAGCAGCAGTGGCAGATCCATAGGGGGCTAGCAGCAGTGGCAGATCCATAGGGGGCTAGCAGCAGTGGCAGATCACTATACCGATGTTCCCTGCGGTTGACAAACAGGCAGAGAATCCTGTCCTGCCGCTCTGATTGTGTTTCAACACAATCAGCACAGCCGAGCTGCATTATCGGCTTACCTAGCAGCCACGGGGAACATCAGTATAGCGAGCTGCTGCTAGAAGCCCCATGCTTTCATTAGGAAAAAAGGGGGCGGGGCACAAATTGCCCCCCCCCCCCCAAAAAAAAAAAATACATTCTAGGTCCACCAATGTCTGGGAGGGACCTATATAGCATCCAGAACATAACCCAAGGCTGTATGTGACAATTAGCCCTCAACTGAAGTGCAGTAGAATTGTCAGGTTACACATTATTTGCTTTCTTACTACAGAGTTCAGGGAAATCCAAGTCCCTTAGCCAGGCCCTGGTCAGACAACACAGCTGAGATCACCTGAAATCCAACCTGTGCTCGGTATACTCAATATATGTGTTTTAATTCTCCTGCCGGCCTGGATATTCCACCCCCTATAATTGTGCTTGCCAGAAAGGAGGGGGATGGTGCAGTAACATTTTAATGAACATCTATTTTATTTTTTCATACTTAGATCCACATTAAATCTTGTGATTACGAGTATCTGAGAAGTCAAAGGCTTTTCAATCTAATGCCCCCAAACAAAAAAAAAAAAAAGGTATAACTTAAATGTGAACATATTGAAATTTTGTGAAAAATGAAAATACATCACAGCATGCACTCATTCCTAAAAATACAAACTGAATTGTTCTCCTTTTAGTGAGACTATGCAGCCACACATCTAAGTATGGCAGTCTGGTCATAGTGACATTCACGGGGACACAGGACAAGACCTGCAGACAGAAGGGTTAACAGAAACACCTCTTGTCCTCATGTACTGCAGCAGGGGCAGTGATTACATTTGAATATTTTCTTGGCAAAGATCCATCTTCATTAATGCGTGGGGGGAATCAGCCAATATTTATAAGAAAAACATATTTGACACTCGAGGGAACCGCATTTAGAGCTATTTTGCTAATTTGATGGAGTGGTAATAAGCCCTGGAAAATGTCAATGCTTTTTGCAAGCAGCTGTTTTAAATCCTTCCTGCATGTTGGAGCAACAAGACAATCTTCTCTTCACAATAGGACCTGGATGTCATCTGTTGGCTTTTCCTCCCTTGTCGCTCATGGCTAAAATATTCCATTTTTTTTTCTGATTTGCAGCTTGGTGATTTTACTATATGTACATGATACTGGACCCTAGTGCCATAAATAGAGCCTGGATCTGAATATGGTGATGGGCCTATAATGTCTGCTGGACCAGGAGCAGCAGATTGAGTCATGATGCTCACAAACTTCCAACCCAGTGCCGCAAAAGCCACAACATTACGTTTAACGGGCCTATTTTATGACTGGCCTGGATATGACTAGGAACAAAAATCTTCTTTCTTTTGCACATAAGCAGCATAAAATGAGTAAAAGACAATAAGTGTGAAACCTGTCTCCACAAATTCATACCCTGATTATTTATATTTATAGTCAGTTATGCAGTGAGAAAAGGATATTTCCAGTTTTGTGTAAAGCAGACTAAGCACAATGGTGGGATTTCTCATTAAAACGCAGAGCGAGTGCGCTCTTATCACTGCATCACAGGACACGGTGGATCCAGTGTATCCAGTCAGGTAAAACGCAGAGCGAGTGCGCTCTTATCACTGCGCCACAGGACACGGTGGATCCAGTGTATCCAGTCAGGTAAAACGCAGAGCGAGTGCGCTCTTATCACTGCGCCACAGGACACGGTGGATCCAGTGTATCCAGTCAGGTAAAACGCAGAGCGAGTGCGCTCTTATCACTGCGCCACAGGACATGGCGGGTCCATAGTGTATCAGGTAAAACGCAGACAGCGTGAGGACAGTTGGGTGAGGGGTGCACTCAGACACATAGAATTTGACGACAAATAAGAACCTCGTGGCCCATCTTCTCCATTGTATTAACCCATGGCAGTGTTGGCTAACCTGTGACACTCCAGGTGTCGTGAAACTACAAGTCCCAGCATGCTTTGCCAATATATAGCAGCTTATTGCTGGAAGGGTATGCTGGGACTTGTAGTTTCACAACACCTGGAGTGTCACAGGTTAGCCAATACTGACCTATGGCAACCTCAAACCCTATTTGATCCTTTATAAGGATATCATTAGGTCTATCCCAAGCATCTTTAAACTGTTCTACTGCATTAGCCTCTACCACCTCTGATAGGAGGTTATTCCACTTATTCAATACCCTTTGTGAAGTAATTTCCTCTGAACCTCCTTCCCCCCAGTGTCAGTACATGTCCTCGTGTTCTAATACTTCTCTTCCTTTGTAGAATGTTTCCCTCCGGCACCTTGTTATAACCCTGGATATATATGAAAGTTTCTATCATGTCCCCCCTTTCCCTTCTCTGCTCCAAACTATACATATTAAGGTATTTTAGTCTTTCCTGGTAAGTTTTGTGCTGTAGGCCATGCGCCATTTTAGTTGCCCTTCTTTGTAGTCTCTAATGTACTTATATCCTTCTGGAGATACGGCCTCCAGAACTGAACACAGTATCTAGATGAGGCCGTACCAATGACCTATACAGTGGTATTATTACTTCTTTCTTTCTGTTAATGATTCCTCTTCCTATGTAACCAAGCATCTGACTTACCTTCCTCATTGCTTTATGACATTACTTACATGCCTGAGTCACCTGAAATAGTGACTCCTAGATCCCTTTCCTCCTCAGTTGTTTCCATTATAGTCCCATTAATACTGTATTTAGCCTTTGGGTTTTTGAGACCCAAGTGCATGATTTTGCTTTTTTTTGGGATTAACCTCTAGTTACCACTCTCTTGACCATTCCTCTAGTCTACCTAGATCATCAATCATTTGTTTAACCCCTCCTCGTGTATCTGCCCTGTTGCATAACTTTGTGTCATCTGCAAAAAGACATACTTGTCCTTCAACGCCATTTGCAACGTCTCCAATAAAGATATTAAAAAGCACTGGTCCAGTACAGATCCACTGGTAACCTTTCCCTCCTGTGAATGCACTCCATTTACTATAACTCTCTGTTTTCTATCCTGCAACCAAGATCTTATCCATTTAACCATTTTAAAATCCAATCCTAAGCTCTCAAGTTTATTTAACAGTCTGCGATCTGGGACATTGTCAAAAGTCTTACTGAAATCTAGATAAGCTACATCTACGCCCCCACCCTTGATCTATTACTTTAGTTACCCAGTAAGATTTGTATGACATGATCTCCCCCTAGTAGATCTATGCTGTTTGAGATCCTGTAAGTTACTGAATTTGAGGTATTCTACAACTCTTTCTTATAAGAGTGTTTCCATCATTGTCCCTACTACTGATGTAAGACTCACTGGTCTGTAGTTGCCTCTTCCTTGCTTCCACTTGTGTGTAGTGGGACTACGTTTGCTCTTTCCCAGTCCTCTGAAGTTACTTCTGTATCTAGTGACTGATTGAATAATTCTGTTAATGGTGTTACCAGCACCCCTTTAAGCTCTTTTAGTATCCTTGGATGTATCCCATCTGGCCCCACTGATTTATCCACTTTCAGTTTTGAGAGCTCTGTTAGGACCTTCTCCTCTGTAAATGTACTTGTATCTACCTCATTTTTATGAGTATACTTAGAACTTAACTGTGGTCCCTTCTTCACTATTTCTGTAGTGAACATTGAGCAAAAATAACTATTAAGATGATCTGCTATTACCTTGTCTCCCTCAACAAGACCCTCACTCCATGTCTTTAGTCTTATTATTCCTCCTTTTGTTTTTTCTCCTTTAACTTATATACCTAAAAAAAAAGTTTTAGCCCCTTTGCCTACTGACTGGGCCATTTTCTCTTCAGCTTGTGCCTTTGCACATCTGATTACCTTCTTAGCCTCCTTCTGTCTAGCAAGATCCACCTCTATGCCTAAATTATTCTGAGTTTGCTTATATTTCCTAAAGGCCATCTTTTTTTCTATCACAATACTTCCTACTTCTTTTGCAAACCACACTGGCTTCCTTTTCTTTGTACTTTTCTTAATCCTTACACAATTTCCCATCTCTAATTCCACATCAAATCAACACATGGGGGGCTGATTCATTAAGGAACTTAGGCAAGAAATTGAGTAAGTTTTCTAGACATAACCAACTTACAATGCAAGGGGTACAAATTAAGTTATTATTTTGCACATAAGATAAATACTGGCTGTTTTTCATATAGCACACAAATACTTGATAGCTTATTTGTACACTGAAATTTAAAATTGATATTTGTGTGCATTTAACGTATGTGCAAAATAATTAAGTGATTTACACCACTTGCATTGCAACATGGTTTTGTCCAGAAAACTTACTCAAATTATTGCCTAAGTCTCTTAATGAATCAGGCCCAGGGTGTCAAACTGACCTTTCAGATTGTAATGAAATTTGGTATAATAAATGCTGTCATGGATGTAAAGAAACCCCCACATCTTAGGCTGAAATGTACACTGGTTTTGAAGTGTTATGCCTTAAAGCTGCAATTTTTTAAACAAAAAAATGTTTAAATTGCATTTGTAGGTCACCAAATTGAGCTAGATTGGAAAAGGTCTCATTTTTCTCATATATAACAGCAGTATGTTTCATTAAAAAGTAAAAATGTAACATTTTCAAAACCAAAATTTGGATTTCAAAAGCATTTTTTTTTTCATTTTTGAAACATCTCAAAAATTGTTCATACTGTTAATCAATCCCTAAAGTTTTATTTTGGGATCATCTGCTACAAGAGCTTTCACTTTGGACCGTTTGTTAAAAAAATGAAAATGGAAACTATCTAGTCCTGTTCATTACACTTAATTTATCTCTCCTTAACAATTCGTTGTATGATGTATATTATGTACAATGACAGATTATGTTATTTCTGAAATATTTAAAACATTTGTGATAATTTCATGTCTCACATATTATAAGGAAGCTTATTACAGATCATTACCATTTGGTGCTGCTGCTCTGGATGGATGGTGCTACTTGATGGGTTGGAACTAGCTGAAGGCTTCATTTGTTTTTAGTTATTCCATTACAGAAAGGGTGTATGTTCCACCCGTTGGAGTTAACAGATTCACCTTACACAGAACATCTACCATAGTGATCCATAACACATCCAGCTTCCCTGGGTATGATAAAGATGGTGATGGCCCAGCTGGATGGAGGAATGTCTCTTACTTCATCAATCTTTTCATCTTTCTCCAGAATAAATACGAGCCACCATTTGTTGTCATAGACAGCAGTTACATACCCTCTGATGTCAGCAAGTGGGAGCAGATACTATGTTGTATTGAGGAACTGAACAACAACCCTATTGCTCTTTTCGAAGCGTCTCAAGTTGTTTTCTGCATCTGGCAGAAGCTTCTGCAACTTTTGGTATTTCAGAAAATAATTTACACATCTATTCTGAAACAGTTCTCAACCCCTTCTTATCAGAAGTATGATGAGCCATTTTAAACGGGTTGAAGCAATGTAATATAAGGTTTCCTCCATCTTTATTCTTCATTACTTCTCCAAAACAATTTGAAAACCACAGCAGGCTCGGACTGGGCTGACGGGGAAATAGTTCCCATGACTCTGCTAAGGGGTGAGAGGAGCCCTATCGTATGCTCCTCTGACCCGTGGAGATCAGCAGCACCCTCAGGGGCTGTGCCTTCTCTTCTCTGCGTGGCCAGGTGACTGAGGCTTCCTCTTGTGAGTACAGTGTTGCTCCCAGTACACATTCTCCCAGTCCGATACTCCACTGTAATTAAACACACCGCTTCTTCAAATGTGACAATTATGGTCCAGGGTTGGATGGTCTTAAATTAGTGACTTAGGGCTAGATTTACTAAGCTGCGGGTTTGAGAAAGTGGGGATGTTGCCTATGGCAACCAATCAGATTCTAGCGGTCATTTTGTAGAAGGTACTAAATAAATGAAAGCTAGAATCTGATTGGTTGCTATAGGCAACATCCCCACTTTTTCAAACCCGCAGCTTAGTAAATCTAGCCCTTAGTGGCTTTTCTTCACTAATTACAGCCCACCCAAACCTAACCCGTCCCTGTAAAAGGCCTATTCAACACAACTGAAGTGTCTTCCCACGTGGAGTATCTTGAAACTCCAGTTTGCACACCTGCGCAGAAGTGGCAGCAGGCGCTGTCTGTAAAATCTCGCCCCCCAAACACACTTGAAGAGGATCGTGCATCCTCTAATGAGGTGAACTAGAAAAAAAATATTGTTTTGTTGATTTTCTCAGATGTGTAGTGCCTCAATAAATACAATTATCATGAATCCCTCAAAACTGAAAGCTCTTGTACCAGATGATCCCATCATGACCCCAAAATAAAACTTTGGGGATTTATTAACAACAGTATGAACAATTTTTGAGATGGTTTTCATTATTTATTTTTAAAATGGCTTTTTGAGAAAATCCAAATTATTGATTTTTAAAATTTTACATTTTTATTAAAACATACTGCTGTGTTAGATATCATATGAAACCCCATAACAGAGGGTTACAAATGCAATTTAAAAAACATTAAAAGCAAAATTTTCATAAAAAAATTAGCTTTAAAAGGTGTATAACTACAAACCCGGTGCACGTATTTGATGTGGAATGACCCGGTGAGGGATGCATGGGGTGACAGATTACATGGGCTGGGGTAATTACATAAGGGGCAGTTCAGTGAGGGGTAATTACATAAGGGGCAGTTCAGTGAGGGGTAATTACATAAGGGGCAGTTCAGTGAGGGGTAATTACATAAGGGGCAGTTCAGTGAGGGGTAATTACATAAGGGGCAGTTCAGTGAGGGGTAATTACATAAGGGGCAGTTCAGTGAGGGGTAATTACATAAGGGGCAGTTCAGTGAGGGGTAATTACATAAGGGGCAGTTCAGTGAGGGGTATTTACATAAGGGGCAGTTCAGTGAGTTTACATGGAGGAAATTATATATGGGGTGGTTAATTGTATGAAGGTCAGATGTAAGGGGAACAGTTTATATGTGGGGTGGGGGACATATGAATGAAGGGAGAGGTAAATAGGGGTGTCAGCCACAAGTTGTGGAGAGGGGCAGGTGGGTGAGAGAGGTGCAGGGACGAGCAGATAATATGAGTCGGGGCAGTTGGATGAGGGAAGAGGTAAATGGGGAGGTGGGTGAAGGTATAACACCCCTTTACCTCGGTTGTAGGACAGCTAGCTCCGCCGCCATCTTGTGGTCACCTATCAGTCGGATCCGACGCAGAGGAGTCTGCTGCGGTAAGACGTTATAAGATGGCGGCTGTGCCGGAGCCCGCGGAGTGCGCTGATTGGTTGATGAGCCGTCACTAGAGCCGCACAGGAGGCTCTTGGTTATGTCATTATTACACTGAAGCGTGATTGGCAGGAAGCCCATGTCCAGTCAGCGCTCTCTGAGGAGGAGGCCGCAGCAAACATGGCTCCTGAGATGGAGACAGAGCAGCAGGGTCTTGTGATAGTACACTTGAGGAGATTATCAAACCTGAGGTAATATCTCTACAGAGGGCGCCAGACGGTCCAGAGAGAGATATATAGTAATATATACAATGTAGTGACATATATAAAGTATAATAATATATATATATATATATACAGTGACATGTACAGTACAGTTATATATATATATATGTATGTATATATATATATATATATATATATATATATATATAGTGATATGTACTCTATAGTGACATATATAAAGTATAGTAACACATATATATATATATATATATATATATATATAGTGACATGTACAGTACAATTATATATATATAGTGATATGTACACTATAGTGACATATATAAAGTATAGTAACGTATATATACAGTGACATGTACAGCATAGTTTTATATATAGTGGTATGAACAATATAGTGACATATATACATACATATATAAACTTGTTTCCGGGAGAGGGGGCGAGAATGGAGGGCGGGACGAGGCCAATCGTGTCATTTTGCCAAAATGACGCGATTGGCCTTGTCCCGCCCTCCAAAATGGCGTGATTCACCGAGAATCTCGTCAAATGGCGCGATTCTCTGTGAAATCCGGGATGCGGGAGAAATGCCATCTCCCCCGGGAAACTGACTCGAATTTCGAGAGTCTCCCGGACTTTCCGGGAGAGTTGGCAAGTATGATATATATATATATATATATATAGTGATATGTACAATATAGAAGTATATACAGTGACATGATAGAGATATATATATATATATATATATATATAGTCATGGCCAAAAGTTTTAAAAATGACCCAAATATTATTTTGCACAAAGTCTGCTGCCTCAGTTTTTATGATGCAATTTGCATATACTTCAGAATGTCATGCAGAGTGATCAGATGAATTGCAATTAATTTCAAAGTCCCTCTTTGCCATGACAATGAACTTTATTCCAAAAACACCATTTCCACTCCAATTCAGTCCTGTCACAAAATGACCAGCTGACATCAGGTCAGTGATTCTCTAGTTAACACAGGTGAGAGTGTTGACGAGGACAAGGCTGGAGATCACTCTGTCATGCTGATTGAGTTAGAATAACAGACTGGAAGTTTTAAAAGGAGGGTGGTGCTTGAAATCATTGTTATTCCTCTGTTAACCATGGTTACCTGCAAGGAAACACGTGCTGTTATCATTGCTTTGCACAAAAAGGACTTCACAGGCAAGGATATTGCTGCTAGTAAGATTGCACCTAATGCAACCATTTATCTGAGCGTCAAGAACTTAAAAGAGAGAGGTTCAATAGTTGTGAAGAAGGTTTCAGGGCTCCGAAGAACATCTGGCAAGCGCCAGGACCGTCTCCTAAAGATGATTCAGCTGCGGGATCGGGGCAGAGCTTGCTCAGGAATGGCAACAGGCAGGTGTGAGTGCATCTGTATGCACAGTGAGGCGAAGACTTTTGGAGGATGGCCTGATGTCAAGAAGGCCAGCAAAGAAGCCACTTCTCTCCAGGAAACACATCATGGACAGACTGATATTCTGTAAAAGGTACAGGGATTGGACTGCTGAGGATTGTGGTAAAGTCTTTTTCTCTGATTATTCCCCTTTCAGATTGTTTGGGGCATCTGAAAAAACGCTTGTCCGGAGAAGGAAAGGTGAGCGCTACCATCAGTCCAGTGTCATCCCAACAGTAAAGCATCCTGAGACCATTCATGTGGGGGCTGCTTCTCAGCCAAGGGAGTGGGCTCACTCACCATTTTGCCTAAGAATAAAGAATTTGCAAAACATCCTCCAAGAGCAACTTCTCCCAACCATCCAAGAACAGTTTGGTGATGAACAATGCCTTTTCCAGCATGACACCTTTCCATAAAGCAAAAGTGATAACTAAGTGGCTCGGGGATCAAAACATCAAAATATTGGATCCATGGCCAGGAAACTCCACAGACCTTAATCCCATTGAGAATTTGTGGTCAATCCTCAAGAGGCGGGTGAACAAACAAAAACCCACAAAGTCTGACAAACTCCAAGCATTGATTAGGCAAGAATGGGCGGCCATCAGTCAGTATGTGGCCCAGTTGATTGACAGCTGCCAGGGCGAATTGCAGAGGTCTTCAAAAAGGAGGGTCAACGCTGCAAATATTGACTCTGCATAAACTTAATGTAATTGTCAATAAAATCCTTTGACACTTATGAAATGCTTGTAATGTTACTTCACTCTACCATAGCAACATCTAACAAAAACACTGAAGCAGCAAAGTTTGTGAAAACCAATACTTGTGTCATTCTCGAAACGTTTGGCCATGACTGTACAGTATTGTGACATATAGCGGGGAATTAAATTAACAGCATTATTCGTGAGAATAATGCGGGCCATGCTCTATTTCAGTTAGTATGGTAATTTCAACACTGATTTTTGCTTGCAGCTCTAAGACATGTGAACAGAAATCTGCATTGTGTATTCTTATATACTTTTATACAGCAGTTTTAGTCTTCATATGCTGAATGTAATGGTATGAAAAGCAGGTTTTATTAATAACATTGTAGCGTCCAGTTTGTGGTGTTTATTACCAAATCCCTACATGATCTCATCTACATCATGCCCCCTAATTTATAAACTTGGGTCTTGGGGTTACAGATGTCCTTTCAAGTAATTCCAAAATCATTGAATCTGGTTATTTAAGGTTTACTCTCCCAGCATCAACACCTCCCTGTCATTGGCAGATATTCTTGTCAAATTCTGTGTTTTGGTTCTTTATGTTGTGGTTCTTGTCTTGATAAAAATAAAACCTACTCCATCCCTTTTCTTTTCTCTTGACATTTTCAGATTTCACCAATATATACTATAATCACAAAGCCAAAATTCTGCAACCACATTGTCTTTTTAGTAGTGCCATTGACTTAATTCCAGGCTCCTCTCCCAGAGGTCGTGTGTATCCCCTATCTGTACCCGGAACCCAAGCCATGTCTGATTATATCAGGCAGCATCTGGATTTTTTTTTTATCCAAAATGTAACTTTTTCATGTTGGTGCTTCTTTCCTTTACATGGAGAAAAAAGATCATTCTCTGAACCCTGTATTGACTACGTTTCCCTTAATCTCTGACCTCTTTGGCCGCATTGGAGGAGCTAATAATGTTTCTAAGGAGAGCATAGAACCTCATCAGGATGAAGGAAGGTGATGGATGTAAGACTACTTTCAACACCTGCGACAGTCACTATGGATTACCTTGTCATGACATATGAGTTTTTCCATCCCCTAACAGTCTTCCAGTATTTCATATATGAGATCTTTGGGGACTAGCTGTTGATTTGATACCGTTTATATTGTTGATAGTATAATTTGCTCATCAGACCTTGTCTTAGACTGATGCCATGTAAAGACAAGTGACTCTGTGAAGATGGATTACATATCACGTAGAAGAAATGTGTTTTCTTAGAAATGTTTTCCTGGATACATAATGTCAGAATTCTGGCGTCAAATGGATCCTCAGAAATTCCTTTACTGGTCACAAGCCTCTCTGACACTCTCTCGATCCTCTCATGATCTTTCACGTGTCCTTGATTCTTCCGTGTAAAGTGTTGCTCTGCTTTCTGTGGAGAAAAAAGACCATTCTCTGAGACCCCGTATTGAGTACAGGGGGCTAAATAATGTATAGATTGTGGTGCTATATAAATAATATAGTGGCAGCTCTATCCATCAACGCTTTGGATATTCTTCCCGGAAAAACAATTACTGCAACAGATTGCATCACCGACTTTTCAACTCATAGTTTTCTGGTTATCCTGGTATTATGAAAACGTATTGATAACCCAATTTATAGAAGGATGTCTCTGGTGTTAATCTCTGCCTGTACTGTATGTGCCCAAAATAACCCACTGGGGTCTATTTTACTGCTTTCTGTTCCAATAAAACCATAGACGTTCACTACATTTCACAGTTATCTGGGTAGTACTTTTTACTAAGATCTTTTAATTTGTTACTCTCCCAGGTTTGCTATCTGCTAAAAAAAATTCAAACAAATCTTTTCCCACCATCATTTACATCAGGTTATTCTACTGCTGCTCCACTCTGCCAGTCCCTATATTAGTTGCCTGTACTGTACCCAATCTAATATACAATACTTCTACTAACATACAAGCTATTAAAAACTGTCTCTCTGCTATATCCACATAGATGTTCCAATACAACCTAAAGCTCAAGATGTCTATAAGATGATTATTTGTATATGTTCTGTGCTTCCACTGTATTTTCCATAGGTCATTTTGCTGTTTTATCTATATAATGAGCATAGAACGGGAACGCTATGAGCCATGTGCTATATACGAAGACCGTCTACCTGCTATAAGCTCTGATTGTGGGAGCAGAGTGAGCTTCTTCTGAGTATTTACATTTAATAAAATCTAATGTTTGGCAGCGGCTGTACCTCTTCCTCGGATAAGATAACATGAAATATCAGCCATAAATGTCAATAGTACAGCACCCCAAGTGGAGAGGGTTGTATGATGTATATACAATACCCGAGCCATCATCATCATCCTTTACACCAGCTGATGAGAGGACACATCATTATTGTTAGCTGCAGGAGGCATGGAGGGGTAGGGGCTGGCTGTGTATCTCTTTATAAATCCCCCGTGTTACGGAATGGAGTCTGTAGCGCCAGAGATCTGGCAGAGAACCTGTCTTCTCTGTTCCATGATGTCACCGGTCTCTGGGGGACTCACTGCTGGAGATGACCTCTTGGAGGTGAGAAGTCCTGCTCTGCTAATTAGCTAATTTTTGGGTAACATCAGATTAATTGGTATGTGGAGGAAGAAGAGGTCAGGATTCAGTAGAGGACAGAGTGTGAAGATATTATTAGGATGTAACACCTTGTCTCCCAATCTGAAGCCTGTGTTGTTCTCTCTGTATTGTAATGAGTAGTTAGACGCAGGCGGACTTGTGTCAGTACTTGCCTACGAGCAGTCTGACGGTTCAACCAGCCATCTGCATAAGATCAGAAAATGAACACACAAAGCTGTGATGCCGGGGCCCACAGATCTGTGATAGAAGTGTGAGCTCATTTATATCAAACAGACCTTGAGATATACTCCCCTCTCTTCTATTCCAGGACCCAACTTGCCCGCTTCTGTCTCCTATTTGTTTATTGTGTCCGTGTTCTCATATGAGACGGTAGACTTAATTATCAGAGATGAAAGGGGGGGGACAGGTGAGGGGGGAGCAGAAATCAAGGGAGAAGCACAGATAGGTGATGTACAATAGCAGAATTTCAGGACTGTTCATTAGATGGGAAGGAACCATTGTACTACAGTCTAATTACTTTTCTTAGGCCACTTTAAGATTACATGCAGTACTTTTTCTTTTTTTTTATATATATATATATATATATATATATATATATATATATACGAACATATGCATAGTTTTTTCTCTTTGTTATCTCACATTGTACAGAACTACACTAGGGGGTAAATGTATGAAGCTCCGGGTTCTTCAACACCCGCGAGTTCGGCGTCTTCGGCGTTTAAATTTGAAACGGCGCTACCTTTTAAATTGAAACTCCCCTTTACAAGGCAGCGCCGCTTTAAATTTAAACGCCGAAAGACGCCGAACTCGCGGGTGTTGAAGAACCCGGAGCTTCATACATTTACCCCTAGATGTTATTATAGAGGTGTGATTATCAGTATATACATATAGCTAGTTACCAATCATCCAACACTTAGACATTATTCTACACTTGGAGATGAGACTGGCGCAGCTGTACAGAACAAGGTGGCACACAATACAGTTTTATATCTCTATAATGTAGAATGTCATATGGACACACGTACGCCCCCCCACCCTGATCATGTTAAATAGGATGTACTGACCCAGAATGCTGGATTCATAGTCAACTTATTAAACTTTTTATTTCATTGTAAACTTTTTCTTTGCTTTTATTGGTCCTATTTTTCTATTGTTTAGTGTTATAAATCCTGCAGAGGAGGGATGTTATCCTGAGTCAGCTGTGCTGCCTTCCTCTGGGACCCATTCACAGTACGCAGAGGGAGCTGAGCGCCCATCAGCAATATATACTTTAGCAGATATCACGTTGAAAATCTACCTGACACCTACACGGAATGAAGGCAGCCATTCTGTGGGCTGAACTAATGTAGACCATATCTATGCCCTAGGAACTAGTAACATCACTAAGGGTCATGTATGAACTGTGCAACACGCTACATGTCTGCTCAGCTCACTTCTTAGTCACTTCACACACCTTCATACAAGCAATCTGCACAAAGGTTTGTCAGTTTTTCGTGTTGTACTTTCGTGGTCTTGAAGCTTTTTATTACTCTGGACAAGGTGCATCCCCTTCCTGCGGTTTTGACTTCCTATGTTTGGCGCCTGGTTAGTAAATTTCCCCCCATATTTTCAAATGCTGGAATACAGGCTTAGCAAGAATAATCAATCCTCTGTCTGTCAGGGCATGCTGGGATTTGTAGTGACACCATAGCTGGAGAGCCTTAGACTGTCTACTTTTGAAAATAATTGTCACTCACCGGATCTCTGGTTCCTCTGGACCTAGATCCAGGCCACTCACCTCTCTGCCCGCGTCCATGCAGCGCCGTGGCCGTCCACCATCTTAAGAATACTTCTGCGCATGTGCAGACCAGAACGAACTTTCAAACCTTTCCTCACTTCGTATTGGCTGCCTGTCAGCCTTCCCCTATTTAAGGCACCTATGACCTCGTAATTGTCTGTTCTTGATCCTCACTTCGCTGTGGTAGTTGTGGTCTACTTTCCTGTGGTTCCCGTTCCTCTCAGCGTCTCCAGACCTCCTCACCTGTTGTCCTGATAGCCTTATCACCACGTTTGTGGTTAATACCTGCCTTCCGCTGATCTCTGCAGCGTCTTCAATATATCACCTGCTGGCAGGATAACTTCATCACCACGTCTGTGGTAAATACCTGCCTTCCGCTGATCATAACTACATCTCCTATTATCTCATCTACTGGCCGGATAATCATCGCCACGTCTGTGGTAAATACCTGCCATCCGCTGATCATCGCAGTATCTCTTATTACCTCACCTGCTTGTTGGATAACTCCATCTCCACGCCTGTGTTATCTACCACCTGCCGCTCATCTGAACCTCTCTGCTGCTCCTGGGTTACTACCTGCATCCTCAGAGCACCTCATTGCGTTCTGTTATCCAGATTGCCATATCCTCAATTCTCATAGCTGTATGTCCATTAACCCTGCCACGCTCTCTTGAGGGGTGCGACCTGCGCAGTGGTAGCTTCTAAACCCATACCCTCTTGCGGGGTTCCCTGGAGAAGACCAGCCACTGCGTTAGACTCCGCGCCTCGGGTGTAGTGATTACTATTGGCAGAATTCTGGGTCGAGAATCTTAGTGACCGTGACGATAATTTTAGCCTAGAAGTTATTATTTCCACTATGTATCTACATTTACATAAGAGGAGATTTTCGCCTAAGCACGTAAGTTAGTGGAGAGAGATGGAGGCATTTGTGGGGGAGCATTGGGTTGCTGTGGCAGAGGGAAGGCGTTGTGAGGAGTGAAGGTGGTCCTAGCAGGGCGCAGGATAGGTGCAATGGGGAGAAGTGAGATGATTAGATGGAGAGGGACATTTCAGAGGTGTCCCATGCTGTGCGGAGCAGTGCATGGACATTTTATCACCAGATCAGACCACAGGTCTCCTCCTATACTTTTAATGGGACACATTTTGAGCCATCCACTTGTACTTCAGCGGATCAGCACATTTTTACACACACTTTACCCAGTATAAAAATTTCAAACACAGAAAAGAGAAACGTAATAAATATGATTCCAATGTCTCCTCGCTCTCATGATTAGTGGTAAATGAAACAAACCGAGAAGTATTTCACAGTGAAAAAGTCATTTAATGAAAGGGGTGGTGATAAAGTAGTAGGGTGGATGTACACTTCTTCGCAGTGCACCTCCGGAGATGTTTCCTGCTCTCCACACACCATGGCACAGGCTTTGCAGTCATCTCCCGAGTATGTATGGCGCACCTTTGTGTGTGCCTGACACGCCTGCCATACATCGCGTGTGCAAGGGAGACCGTGGGCTAGATTTACTAAGCTGCGGGTTTGAAAAAGTGGGGATGTTGCCTATAGCAACCAATCAGATTCTAGCTTTCATTTTGTAGAAAGTACTAAATAAATGAAAGCTAGAATCTGATTGGTTGCTATAGGCAACATCCCCACTTTTTCAAACCCGCAGCTTAGTAAATCTAGCCCCGTGTGTCTGTTTACAATTGTCTAGTTACGACCCTGCTGATACGCCTCTATGAACTGCGTTTATTTCCCCCCGATATATGAGCCTGATTATTAATTACTATCCCAGGTCTGCTAAACCAGAGTTATGCATAAAATCTGTCCTGTTATTACAGGAGTACTTTGAGGTGCTCAGCTGTCATAGTTTTCTATGCATGTCAGAGCAGAATGTATCTGTTTTCCCAATAGTCCCCACAGCTTACTATTTACTCTCCCAGGATTAATAGTTAGAAAGGGAAGTATGAATATAGACTGCTCTGTGTGCGGTTATTAAAGGAAGCTGTTCTGTTAGTTGGGGGGACGTGGAGTTCAGTGTAAGCTCTAATAATAATCTTTATTCCCCACTTGTGTATAATAGGGAGATTCTCTTCAGCTGACGCATGGCCATAATCTTCCTCTGACGGTTCTCCCAGAGAATCGGTGGGTCTTACCATTGATTGGGGAATAAATGATACAGTAGATTTTTTGTATTTGATGAAGAGCTTCCATTGTTATAAAACGTTCTTTCCTCTTGGTATTTACAGCTCACTCGCAGGCGCTGTAGGAGGAGACATCACCATGGCCACTCTCAGGTGAGGTTGTTGGAGCGATGTCACATAAAGACCCTTGTGTCATATGGAGTTTATTGTATATTTATAAAGCTACATTACCACCTAACCAGGGTGTGTGAGCGGGAGGACCAATCAGAGGATGAGACCTTTCATTCTGGCAAATGAAAGGCTGTATAGAGGGCTCACAGGAAGGGATAGGACCACATTAGAACAAATTAATAGTTGGTGGTAATGCAGTTACAAGGTCACTGATTTCACAAATGGCAGATGTTACGAGGATTTCCCTCCATACTTCTAACCTGTCAGCTGTGTCGCCTGCCCAGTATCTGAGGCTTAGAAGACACAAATCACTGAGACATGCGGCTCTTTCATGTAAAACACCTCTCTCAGCCAGCTACACGTCTTCATTCTGTGCCCAGGGAGTGCTAAAGATTGCCTTGTATTTCCAGGTTGGCACATCCTCCCAGTGGGCAGGACAATGTTATTACAGCTCAGACATAGTACGGGATCCCTGCTTGTATGACATGGCCTCTTACAGTATTATGATGATGGTGACTGTCCCCCTCCTGTCACTCTGCAGGTTTCTTATTAATGTATCTGCTAGGAGAGAACAGCAGATAACAGGGATTACCCTGTTCCAGGAATTTAGACCTATACTATGTGTAACAGGTAGACAAAGCCATATACAACGCTGTGCCCACGATTGTACACAGCCCCTGAGTCTAGTATCTGACAGTGATCGCCCCCCGCAGGACATGTGGTCTGTGCTCAATCACCTTGTGGGCAGCTTTTGAGATGAGTTTCATTAGGACACAGATTGAGTGTCAGTTAATATATACAGCAAAGCAATGTACTGTCCACTAACAGCAAATTTATAGTACAGCAAACTACACACTACAATGCACTTATATCAGGGCAAGGTAATACACTACTGTGCTTCCGCGAGGAAGGGTTGGGCCCTACAAACAACCTTAGGCCCCGGACTGCGAGATCTTGGCTGAGGGCAGGAGGCTATTACAATACATTGATGATAACGTAAATAGCGCTGTCGACAGCTGGAGGGAGACGTATTTACTGACACATTATCTAGTTATCCCCGTCTTTATTTCATGGAAACCACTCATGACCCCTCCTCCACCACCAGCCTTTTATGGTGCTTTTCTCACTGTCCCTCCCCCGACTCCCAAACCTGGATTGCTGGTTTTCCTCTATTCTTATTTCTCAACACTTATATTAAGTACCTGATCCTTCAATAAACACTTTAATATATATTTATATATTTTCTTTATTTTCCTTTAAAGCAAATAGTGAAAGGTTCCATAAAACAAGGGTGGAACCGCTTACATGAGTGGGAAAGTCATAGTGACCAGGGGCCACATGAGGGCCCCAGAACACCAGGAAGAAGGAGAGCTGTCCCCATGAGAAGCCAGTGATCCCGTCTGCTGGAGGAGGACTTGGCACAGCTCTGTGCTGCACAACACACTAATTACAGCTAAACTTGCTGTAAATATCAGATTTTCTCCAACTGTATTTATCTAATGAATACATGGTGGGGCCGTGCTCCCCCGGGGCTGATTTGTCAGCTCTGTCTCTAACAGATGTTACCTTTTGTTTTTGTGTTTCAACATACTGAAAGCTTTTTTATTCATTACACCATGTTTGCGGACATATTAATTGTGCGCTCTTAAATATGTCTATGCATAAATAGACAAGAGGGGTCTATGTATAGCTCATATCACTTACTAGTCTATACATTTAATTACATTTGCTCTCATTTGTTTTTGTTTTAAAATGACGTCTGTATATTCTGATATTGGGAGTTATTTTACAAAGCTAAATTTCCTGATGTAACACAAAAACTTCACAGCACAAGTGACGCTTTGGACCTGCTGAGGGCCTAGATTTCTGCTGGGGAAAAGGGAATTGTGGAGCAATATTTATCTGTTTATTATTGTTCATTTATATTGCGCCAATCATATTATGCAGCGTTGGACAGAGAATATGTAATCAGACTCTGCCCCACTGCAGCTTACACTCTATATTCCTTACTACAGACAAACACAGACGCGTTTTCTCAGAAGCCGATTAACCTACAAGTATGTTTTTTGGAGTGTGGGAGAAAACAGAAGTACCTGGAGGAAACTCACACAAACACGGGGAGAACATACAAATTCTGCATAGATAGGGCCCTGGTCGGAATCGAACCTATAATCCCAGTGCTGCAAGACAACAATGCTAACCACTGTGCCACCCTGTTGATATAATGCTTATACTGTGTCATAAATATAGAATACCAAGATGGTTGGTCCACACATTAAATTTTCAAAGTACATTGAAAGTACAATAAACATCCAAAATGCAGGTGTACGCATCCACAGTTTGATCAAAATATGCCCAAAGAATCTTCATATTACTGCAGAGATTAACATATATATGTCTTGAACCATATCAGGATGGCACAGTAATTAACAACATGAAGCTCCACGCTTTTTCTTGTGACCACAATGCAAAATAGACAGAGACCAACCCCCTAGACTCCGGCCACTATCTGACATTGGTCACCCTGTGCAAATGATAAAATCAATTTAAATACTTTAGACTCCTTCCACAGCCCTAAAGGAGTTCTTTGCAGGTGTCCTGTTTGTTTTCTCTCACTGCAGACACACCGTGTCAGCTTGCTTTTAGCTGTGGGAAAAGATCCCTCTAAAGTCTAGAAGGATAAACCATTCCAAAATATGTAAACCACAACATTAACATTACTCACAAGTGGAGTGAATAACATTGATTATCTTGTTGCAGTAGCACCTGTCAAGGGGTGGGATATATTAGGCAGCAGTGGTTAGTCAGGTCTTGATGTTTTGGAAGCAGGAAAAACAGGTAAGGATCTGAGCGACTTTGACAAGGGCTAAATTTTGATGCCTGTTGGACTGGATCAGAGCATCTCCAAAACGGCAGGTCTTGTGGGGTGTTCCGGTATGCTTGAAGATTTGAAGACGAGAGGAAAGTGGATGCTGCCCGAAAATAAGTGCTGGAAATCATTTTTAGATTTACGTAACATGATTTAGATATAGAATAGGTGTGGGGTACAAAGGATGGTTCAGATTCAAGGAAAACACAAGCTTACAGGGTGGGATTTATTGTTTTATCTTGCAGTCAAAGGCTGCGTAAGTCTGTTAGACTGTGTTAGTTAGTGAGGATTTCTTCAAAGTGAGGATTTTTTACAAGTGTATTAAAATTTAGATAGCATAGTAAGAATTACACAAGAGTTGAACAAGAGGAGAACAAAAGGAGAATATTCCATTTGAAAGCAGTGCCACGGCCGACAATGAAGTCGATGCGGAGTGTGAAGAGTCGCTGGAGGAGCCACTTGTTCAAGGGCAGTTGCTAGGGTTTGGTGAAAAATGAGGTACTGCCATATAAGGGGAGGAGAGTGTAAACATTGGGGAGAGAAAATATTGGTGAGAAATGGAAAACTTGAAAGTTAATAGTGTTAAGATTTCTGCAGGTATGAGGAGGCTTAGTACAGTTAGACACAAGAGAGGTTAAAGTACTGATGGACAGCTTGTAGCTGATACTGATGATCCGATTGGGGGAAAGGTGTGTCAAGAAAACCAGAAACTGAGCATAGGCTAGCGAAAACAAGATTAAAGCAGTGGCCATCCGGATGAGTAGAGGATGCCGTCCAAAGGGAGAGGTCAAGGAAGAAAGTTAGAGAGAGTAGTTTGAAAGCACAAGTGGAATGTGGATCATCAAAGGTGATGTTGAAATCACCCATGATGATGGTGGGAATTTCAGAAGATATATATATAAGGAAGCCATGCAGAGAGATATTCAAGAAATTGTTGGTATGGTCCAGAGCAGTGATAGATCACAGCAACACGCATACCGAATAACATGTACTTCAAAAGATGGGCATGTGAGTGATAGGACATTTGGTAGTATTGTGCAGTGTGGAGAAAGAAGCATACCAACCCCGCCTCCTTGTCTGCTTCCAGATCTGGAGGAGTGGGTGAGATGGAGGCCACCACGTGAAAGGGCTGCAGGTGTTGCAGTGTCCGATTGTCTAAACCACGATTCTGTTATTGCCAAAATGTTGAGAATGTTTGAGGGAAAGAGGTCATCTATGGAACTAAGTTTCTTACAAACAGAGCTTGCATTCCATAGGGCACACATAAACAATTTGTATGAGAAGGGAGACAGGTGATGTGTTTGAGGTTTGCTAGATTTCTGTACCTTTCTGACATATATGTATGGGGGAAGTGGGGAGGACCTACATTAGGTGATATATCACCAGCGAATAGAAGCAGAGAGAGAGAGATAGGTAAGATGATTGTGAGACGTGTGACCTTTTATTTTCTGTTACAGTTAATGAATATCAATAGGAAAAAGTTAATGGGTGTTATTTAGAGGTGAGTGGAAAAGTGAGTTGGCAATGTGGACAGAGATGTGTGTTGCAGGGAGGGTGAAGGGTGATATAGTTCTAGAGATAATACTATGAGAGGAGAGTAAGAAAAGCATTTTTAAAAAAAATTTGGATTTAAAGAGTAAAGGGCAAGAAACTGAGGAACATAAAGTCGACAGCAGATGTAGCTTATTCCTGGATGTCTTCAGAAGTTGTTTATTGTTTATTCAACTGTGTTGTTTAGAAAACCCACTTAGTGTAGCAAACCCCAAACACTTCACACCCCAAACACATTTCTCCTTAGACTGAATGCTAAGATATAGTTGGGATGAATACAAACTAACTACATCTGTGCAAATTGGTCAGTAGATCAGAGGAAAAAAAACAACAACAACTATGTGTTATTAGACTAGATGAGGCCAGGCCACTATCATAAATTAAGCATTGATGATCACTAGGCCCACAAAGGTTAAAACAATTGATAATAAATTCCTATTAGATACTTTTAAAAAACAGTCGCACAGATGAGAGGTACAAATTGATTACATGATGTTCAGATAAGGAGAGGATGAGAGTTGTCCACTCTCACAGAAGAGCTACTGTAGCACAAATTGCTGAAAAGTTTATTGCTAGCTATGATAGAAAGGTGTCAGAGCACACAGTGCATTGTAGCTTGCTGCGTATGGGGCTGTGTAGCAGAAGACCAGTGAGAGAGCCCCTGCTGACCTATGTCCACCACTGAAAGCACCTACAATGGGCACATGAGCGCCAGAAGTGGACTTTGAAGCAATGAAAGAAGGTGGCCTGGCCTGATGAATCACATTTTCTTTTATATCATGTGGGCGGCCAGGTGTGTGTGAATTTTTTACTTGGGGAAGAGATGGCACCAGGATACACTATGAGAAGAAGGCAAGCTGACGGAGGCAGTGTGATGATCTGGGCAATGTTCTGTTGGGAATTCTTGGGTCCTGACATTCATGTGGATGTTACTTTGACACCAAACCATGGAGGCCCCACGTCACAACTTACAGGACTTAAAGGATCTGCTGCTAATGTCACAGGACACCTTCAGAGGTCTTGTGGAGTCCATGCCTCAACTTGTCACAGCTCTTTTGGTAGCATGAACGGAACCTGCACAATATTATGCAGGTGGTTTTAATGTGGCTGATCGATGGATATATATCTAAATAGATATATGTATGTATATATATATATATATATGTGTGTGTGTATATATATATATATATATATATATATATATATATATATATACAGATATGTGTGTGTGTATATATATATTGGAAGAGGACAATGATAATTATACCTGTCATGGAGGCTTGTTTAAAATATTTGGGAAAGAAATTGTTCCCCCTCCACAAAGTCACACCAGTCAATAGTACCAGTCCCGGCTGTCTGACTACGCTCTCTCTACGTGCTCCTCCTCCCGCTATACTACATCTTGAGGCAAACCAGAGGACCGAGACCTGCGACTCCCGGCAGCGAAGCCCATCCCGCCTTGCAGCGGTTCTTGGTGAACATCGGGGAGTTTGTTAGACTCCGCGCCTCAGGTAAGCCAGTGTCAATCAAGATTAGTATTAGATCCAGTTAATCCGTTACAGTTTGCTCTACCATGGATCCAGCAGCAAGGGATCTCTTGGAGCATTTGGTAGGAAGAGTAGAGAAACAAGAGGCCAACCAAAGGCAAATTCTAAACTTCCTCCAGAGCTTATCCACCCGGATGGATACGATCCAGGATACCTTAGTGGCCACCGGACCTCCAACACCCGTGGTTTCAACACCTGACCCTCCGCCCACCGCAGCTGCTTCTACTTCCCAGTTGCGCATACCTAATCCCCCTAAATTCGATGGGGATCCTAAACTGTGTAGGGGATTCCTGAACCAATGCTCCATTCAGTTTGAGCTTCTGCCGGGGAATTTCCTTCTGAAAAGGCCAAAGTAGCCTATGTGATATCACTTGTGTCTGGTCAAGCCTTGGCCTGGGCCTCGCCTTTGTGGGAGAGGAATGACCCCATTTTGCACAACTACGCTACCTTCCTGTCTACATTCAAGAAAATCTTCGATGAACCTGGGAGGGTATCTAACGCTGCCAATGGGTTATTGATTTTACGCCAAGGAACCCAGTCTGTCGGTCAGTATGTGGTTCAATTTAGGACTTTGGCTTCTGAGCTTCGTTGGAACAACGAGGCCCTTGTGGCTACATTCTGGCAGGGTCTTTCTGACCGTATAAAGGATGAGCTGGTTTCACAGGAACTTCCCACATCCCTGGATGACCTCATATCCCTCTGTATCAAGATTGATCTATGCTTCAAAGAACGTAACTCTGAGAAGGAACAATCTCTTTGCAGTGTGGTTCGCTTAACTCTTAATTTCCAGACGCCCGTACTTCCTCCTGAGGAGCCAATGCAATTAGGAGGAACTCGCCTTTCGACCGAAGAGAGAGAGAGAGAAGGTTTTGAAACAGATTGTGTTTGTACTGTGGAGAGAGTGGTCATCTTCTGGGGTCTTGCCCTAAACGTCTGGGAACGACAAGGCCTAATAAGTTTGGGAGAGGTTTCGTTGGGCCTACCCAGTCCGTCTCCCTCTACCTTCTGTAGCAAGAATAGCCTCTGTATCCCCATTTTCTTAAAGATGGGAACCCCTACCTCTTCCCTGTTCGTATTTCTCGATTCTGGAGCGGCGGGTAACTTCATCTCAGTCGCTTTAGTAAAGCAATTCTCGATTCCCACTCAACCTTTGGAACAACCCATCTCTCTCATGGCCATCAATGGGAGGAAAATCCCTGAAGGATCTATTCTAGTACGCACTATTCCCCTTACTCTTCAGATTGGGGCACTTCACCAGGAGAGAATTTAATTTTTAGTTATCCAGAGATCTACCAATCCGGTTATTCTTGGTTTGCCCTGGCTACGTCTCCATTCTCCCACTTTAGACTGGCAGTCTAGCCATGTCTTGTTCTACACACTGCCTTCAGAGGGTGGTTCCTAAAGACTCCCTCAAAGGTCACAGAATAATTCCTCTGACACTCCTACCTGAGCCATACCAATTCTTCTCTGATGTCTTTTGTGGACAAGAAGCTACAAGTCTACCTCCTCACAGAATTTGGAATTGTGGCATAGACCTTATTCCTGGTAAACCTGTTCACCGACGTCTTGTCTATCTTTTTTCCATTTGTAAAAAAGAAAGATGGGGTCTTCTCCCTTGCATTGACTATAGAGGCTTAAACGCCATCACCGTAAAGAATCAGTATTCGTTGCCATTGATCTCAGAACTATTTGACCGCATTAAGGACACCACCATCTTTTCTAAACTTGACCTCAGAGTAGCTTACAATCTCGTACGCGTAAAGGAAGGAGATGAGTGGAAGACATCGATTAACACCCGTGATGGTAATTTCCTGTATTTGGTTATGCCGTTTTGGTTATGCAACGCCCCTGCTGTCTTTCAAGGTTTCATCAATGAGTTTTTCTGGGATCTATTGTATCAATTCATAGTTATCTACTTAGACGACATCCTCATCTTCTCCAAAGACTTGGTATCTCATAGCAGTCACGTGTTGGAGGTCCTGTCCCATATCAGTAGGAATCATCTGTTTTGTAAAATAGAGAAGTGCAATTTTGAGTAGAAGCAAGTACCCTTCTTGGGGTATATCATTTCCGGGACCGACCTACAGATGAACCCCACTAAATTAAGGGTTATACTTGAATGACCCCAACCTTCTGGCCTTAATGCTATGCAACGGTTTCTGGGATTCTCTTATTATTATTGCCCATCACAGCATTGACCCATAAGACTGAGAACACCAAGGTGTGGCCACCTGAAGCTACCCAAGCCTTTGGTACACTTAAGTCTCTTTTCTCCTCTGCACCTATCCTCCAATAGCCTAATTGTTCACACTCCTTCTTCCTGTAGGTGGATGCGTTCTCTGTAGGTACGGGAGCCGTAATTTTGCAACGGAATTCTTCTGGCAAACTTCGCCCATGTGGATTCTTTTCTCGACGCCTACTGCCCGCTGAAAGGAATTATGGTATTGGTGAAAAAGAGCTCCTGGCCATTAAATTTCAGAATGGAGACATCTTCTGGAGGGAGCAGAATACCCTATAACCATCTATACTGATCACAAAAATTTGCTATACTTACGTTCAGGCCGCTGTCTAAATCCTCGGCAAGCCAGATGGTCCTTATTCTCCTCCCGTTTTGGTTTCAACATCACCTTCCGTTCTGGATCTAAAAATGTCAAGGCAGATGCTCATTCGATCCTGCTGATGTGAAACCTTTGGAGGAGATTAAATTCATTCTGGACCCTAGCCAGATCCTGGCAGTTACACATCTCTACAGAGATTGTCCTCCAGGTAAGTCTTTCATTGCTCCCCACCTCTGTATTAAACTCCTATGATGGGCTAATTTCTCCCTCTTTTCCGGCCATGCAGACATCCGCAAAACCTGGGATCTGTTATCTCGAAACTACTGGTCGCCTTCCTTACTGGATGATGTGAAGAAATTTGTTTCAACTTGTTCCAAATGCGCTCAACAATACTCCTAGAAGGAGACCTTATGGACACCTGGTTCCGTTACCAGTTCCTGAGTACCTCTGGTCTCAAATTTCCATAGATTTCATCACTGACCTTCCTCCATTCAAATCTTGTACAGTGATCTTAGTCGTCACGGATCACTTTTCTAAAATGGCCCATTTTATTCCTCACAGAAGCCTTTCATCTTCCTCCTCCTTAGTCGATATTTTCATCAAGGAGATATTCCGCCTCCATGGTTGTCCTCAACACATAGATGTCGACCGAGGATCCCAGTTCATATCTAAATTCTAGAGGTCCTTTTGCAACAAGTCTGGAATCAAACTCAATTTTTCCTCCGCAGACCACCCCCAGTCCAGTGGATTAACAGAGAGAACTAATCAAGAGTTAGAATTTTTTTTAAGAATATATGTTTCGGCTAATCAGGATAATTGGGTGGATCTTCTCCCATGGCTGAGTTCGCCCATAACAACCATTTCCACAAAGCTATTTCTAACTCTCCCTTTTTTGTCCTTTATGGCTGCCACCCTAAACTACCAACCTTCTCTCAAATATCACCTTCCGAGGTCCCAGCAGTGGATTCGTTGTTCCGCAACCTCTCACACATCTGGGAACAAACCAAAATCAACCTGAAAAGAGCTACTATTTGTTCTAAGGAATCTTACGATAAGAGGAGAAGAGCTGGTCCGAATCTATCCATTGGTGACAGGGTATGGCTATCTACCCAAAATATTCGTTTGAGAGTTCCCCCCATGTTCATTGGGCCTTTTGCTATTTCAGAGGTCATTAATCCAGTAGTCTTTTGGCTAAGTCTGCCGCGTTACCTGCGTATGCCTAATGTTTTCCATGTCTCTCTGTTGAAGCCCGTCGTCACCAATAAGTTTTCCACTCCTTCCAGAGCCCCATCACTTATTGTGGATCAGGACCAGATGGAGTATGAGGCAAAGCAAATTTTAGACTGTCGTAAGATCAGAGGTTCCGTACAATTTCTGGTGGACTGGATGGGTTATGGCCCTAAGGAATGCTCCTGGGTTAGAGCTACTGATCTCCATGCCCCTTGTCTACTCAAACTTTTTCATAAGAAATTTCCCCTGAAGCCTGTAAGGCGCCGTCCCCGCTGTTCCCCTACCATACGGGGACGGACGCCTGCTGACTCCCGCTGGGGCGCCCTGTTGCCTAGCAACAGGCGCACCGTGGCTTCTGCCGGACCCCACTGTTGGGCGCATGCGCCCTGCTCTGTTTCGTTGCCTAGCAACAGGACGCTACCTCTGCATGCATCATGCCTCCCCTCTGTTTCCTCCAATCACTGATCAGCTGCCTCTATTTAAACCTGGCTCTGGCGCCATTAGGGTGCCAGAGTAACAGATTCCTGTCTCCAGCGTTTTCCCTGTGTTATTCCTGTTGTGACCTGGCTCTACCTGACCATTCTCTTGTCTCTGCGATCTCCTGTTGTGACCCGGCTTGTCGACCATCCTCTATTCTGCCTGTCCCATATTGTTCCTGCGACCTTGGCCTGTTTGATTACCCGTTTGGATTCTCCTTTGTACCTTGCATTCTTGATTGGCTTTGAACCGGACCGTCTGACCCTCCTTACCGCTACACTGGTAACTGGCTAATAGGACCGCGACCTGCGTGCCCTATGCAGCAAAGTCCAAACCTCCTTGCGGGGTTTGCTGGCTAACACTAGGGGTACATTAGACTCCGCACCTGCTAGTTCGGTAGTGCTAATACTGGTTAATGGCTTTCTTTACTCAAATCTTGGCTGAGGCCTGACAAAGCCTTTTTAGGTGTCTGGAGTCCACCTTTAAGGTAGGGGGTAATGTTACGGACTTAGCTCCAATCGTTCCAGTGCAGCTCCGTCTCTCGTTGGAAGCTGCACTTCGGGGCGGGGAATTTGAACTTGGGCCAGGGAATTTGAATTCCCCTAGCTATTTAACCTTCACTCGGTGAGTGTCAGAGCAACTTTTTGCTTCATGGCTCCTGTTCCTCCCGGGGATCTCTGTGCTTCCAGCCCTTGTCTGACTCTCCAGCCCCTGTGTACCGACTTGGCTTGCTGACCTCTCTATTGATTTCTGGTGAACCCAACCCGGCTTGTCTGACTTTGCATCTCTCCAGTCCTCTTCTTCTGCCGGCTTCCTGTGTACCGAACCAGGATATTCTTCACGCTGAGCCTGCTGGCTGATTTTGTACTGCATTGCTTCGTTGTATACCAGTTCCGGCTATTTGACTATGCTTTCTACTCGCTTCTCCTCCCGCTATACTACATCTTGAGGCAAACCAGAGGACTGTGACCTGCGACTCCCGGCAGCGAAGCCTTCCGGCGGTTCTTTGTGAACACCGAGGAGTTTGTTAGACTCCACGCCTCAGGGAAATCAGCGCTAATCATGATTACTATTAGATCCTTACAGAGATTAGTCCTGCAATAAAATGCAGCCTACCCCTCATGTAAAACCAGTGTTGAAAGCACCAAGGCTATTCCCACAAATCCAGAACAGTGGGTATGGGTTCATTATCATAGTTAAAGTGATATTGTACCTTTTTACAGGGTGCACTACTGATCCTAGCATATCCTGGCTGCATTTGTAGAACTAGAAGTGCCAGCATGACCTGGCTTTCATGGCCCGCTGGGACCTATAGTGCACCTTGAAAAAAATGGTTTGAAACAATATAGGTACTGAGATAAAAATATTGTATTCTAAATAAACAGAATCCCACACAACCCTCTAATTCCAGGGGTGCTAGTCGTCTTCTTGTTCACCAGTCATTCTAGGGGTTAATTAAAATGAATAAAAAGCTTATTATATGACGTAACTTACTCTGTCACACTAACACACCAAAGTAAAACAGTCCCGGGGTAAATGTATCAAGCTGAGAATTTTCATGCGGGTTTGAATAACCAATCAGATTCTAGCTATCATTTATTTAGTACATTCTACAAAATGACAGCTAGAATCTGATTGGTTGCTATAGGCAACATCTCCATTTATCAAACTCGCCGGAAAACTCTCAGATTGATACATTTACCCCCCGATGTCTTCCCAATCTTCGGACGTATGTAATACAGACAGTTACGATGTCCCCTCACTCTCAGGACACAGGTAATACAGACAGTCCTGGTGTCCTCTCACTCTCAGGACACATGTAATACAGACAGCCCCGGTGTCACCTCACTCTCGGGACACATATAATACAGACAGTGCCGGTGTCCCCTTACTCTCAGGACACAGGTAATACAGTGCCGGTGTCCCCTCACTCTCAGCACACATATAATACAGACAGTCCTGGTGTCCCCTCACTCTCAGGACACAGGTAATACAGACAGTGCCGGTGTCCCCTCACTCAGGACACATATAATACAGACAGTCCCGATGTAGCCTCACTCTCAGAAAACATATTTATACAGACAGTTCCGGTGTCCCTTCACTCCCAGGACACATGTAATACAGACAGTCCCGATGTCCCCACTGTAACGATCTGCTTACAGCTTGCTGCTTGTATTGGCAGCTCCTGTCTCCTGGAGTTTTGGCCTGTATTATTTGTGTTTCATTTTATGTGTTAGCAGCAGTACCTCTGATAACCAGAGGTGCTGCAATTGTGCCTGCTTCTTGTGCTTTAGGAATTGACCTTTCTGTTTACTAATTATTCCTTGCACCTGGGTGTGTCCTTCTTATACTTGTCTCTCCCAGCATTCATGGCTGGTTATTGATGTCATATTCTGTGGTCACTTCTTCCTGTTGTGCTCCTGGATTTATACTGCTTGAGATCTATCTCAACATACATTCCGCTAACCTGTTTCATCTGTGAACCTGGGACTTAACTGTGCATTTCCCTGTACTTGCTGCCTGGAATCTTTCCTCACCTCCCATTTACCTGCAACTGCTGTATATCTGGTAATTTCTGCAAACTCATTATTTTATCATCTGTTCATACTCTCCAGCAATAAACATTGTATGTTTTTTCACCTTATCCATGGCTCCTTGGCTGTATTCCTACATTGATTTGTGACACCCTCACTCTCAGGACACAGGTAATACAGACAGTCCCGGTGTCCCCTCACTCTCAGGACACGTGTAATACACATGTAATACAGACAGTCCCCAGATAGACACACTGTTTGATATACCAAATATATTTGTATTTTATACCGGAAGGGGGATTAGCTGTGAGTGTTACCTAATATGGGGCTATTGAAACACTGCCCTTATGTGGTTTTAAGTGACATTTATTGGTGTGTGAAAAAATATTAATGATAACATAATGTGAACAAAATTATTTTTATATTATTTTAATATAAGGCATATAATGATATGCTAATTGGTATACCAAACATGTAGGTCATAGTCATCATCTCATATACAACATCTATCTGCTATATGGATATGTATCTATCGTCACTTCTATCATTCCAGTGGGTGGTTTATTAAGGAATCAATACTTCACATTGTAGAAGTGCAATATCCCGAGATATTGTTGTTGCTGCTCTGCTGCCATGGCAACTAGTGTGCAGTGTAGTTGGCCCGTTATTTGTCCTCGGGCTGGATCACATGAGAGCAGGATCAGTCCCTATTGGCTCCAATATAGATGTCACTCATAGTTAGAATAGAAGCAGCGTCACATAGGGGCGTGATTACATGCTTAAATAGCCTATTACTGCAGAACATCGGGTTGCCTTGATAAAGCTCTTAGCGAAATGCGCGTTGGCGTTCAGCTGAGCTCTCTGTTTGTTCGTCTGTTTATTATCCATATGTATTGAGCTGTACCACAATTCTCCTCTCCATAAGACTAACGGGGTCACGCTGGGCACCTTCAAGAGTGTTAGAGACCATACAATACTTAGAACAGTTTATTACCAGCCATTCCCCAGCTTGTTAGGCTATGGGCTCTCCTTTCTAATAGATTCACGGGGTCATGCTGGGCACCACTTAAGAATGCTATAGATGACATGCTATTAAATGCTTACTTACTATCCAGCTATTCCCCAGCTTGTTGGGCTTAGGGTTTTTAGACTCTAGAGCACCTTTATAACCAAAAAATGGATTAGATGGTGTGTCAGGTATCCGGATATATAGTGATACCTAACCCTAGTCTCCACCATTGCTTAACCTATTAGAACTTCAGAAATTATTTTTATACCTATACTACTATTTAGTAGCAGAGGGGTGAGGCTATGTACCTATGTACTATCAGATCTACTATATTCACAACATATTAATCAGTGTAGTACTGAATTCCACCTCTAGGAGCGATAACATGGGACTATGTTCCTTGGAGAGGAGATTTGTATAGGTGTCTAAATGAGATACTAAGTATCCTGAAATAAACCATAATATGATAGAAAGCTTTGGACACACTATTAAGATAATCCATTATACCTATACACCCAATATCACTATATCATCTATGTGATATTGGTACAGCTCATTACTCAATATTATTGATAGAACACAGTGAGACAGCACAGTAGTCCTTTTTACTACTTCTTAACAGTGTTTCACCTAGTACATTTGGTCATCATGCTCATTCACTGAGTGTTTTTAATTATTTCGCTAATGTATCATCTGTTTATTATAATAAAGATATTACTCTTAACAGAAATCTACTATATATATTGAACTAAAAGAGTGCCCTATATACACATTTTCCCATCCCCCCCTTTCCTCTTTTCCTTTTTTCAATACGTATATTGGTAATGTGTAGGAGCACCTCCCCACTTTATGAGACAAATAGATCTCTTCAACATATAAGGGGTTTAGCTTGGTGCGGTGAAAATTGTTATGTTTAGGAATGTATTTAGTGTGCTTTGACACACAGCTTGTTGTTTCATCAGCACAGGTATAATTGAATTGAGAATAAATACAATATCATAATAATCATTATCTCTGGAATTTAACTATTAAATATTATCCCCGATGGCAGCCTTTAGCGTTAGCGGTGATCTCACAATAAGACAGGAGAGATGGAAAAACAATGAAGATATTGATTTTCTCTCAGATCTTACGGACAATGATAGTTGTGACAAAACGAGTGTGATATGTGAATTATAGCAAATACTTTTTATAGCCTTCTTTTGTTTCCCCAGCTCACCAGACTATAACTGCATTGTCCAATAACATGTGGCTAAGGGGACATTGTAGTTCAGTGTACATATGTATATTGTTTATTGTATATTGATAACTTGAAGTAAGGTTGCTATTCATTGTATTTAAAGTAAAGCCAGGGGGATTATGGGTAGGGATCAGGTTGCCATGTGCCTGAGTAGGAAAACTAATTAGTGTCCATTGTTCTCACCAGGCTAGTCAAGACAGGCCATCTAACAGGGGAGGTTCTCTGAAAGGACAGCTCATCTTCACTCCCCTGTCCAACCCCCCCCCTTTAGTCCAGCACTGACCAATGGTTAAGTAGAATAGACGCAGGGGTTTGCCCAGGGAGGGGAAAGACTGTGGAAATTAGACCTGTGATATATAAGGAACAACTCCAGGGGGGAGGGGTGCTCATGCTTGGATTTCATTCAGGAAGGTGCAAGATGGAGTTTTGAATTGTCGTTTTCTAACTCAAGTCTATATATGCAGCTGAGAGGGATCCATGGGTCATGAAGTCTGGACAGCAGGTGACTATATCTCCTTAAGTTATTGGGGTAAGGGACAGATGATGTGGTAAATCTGACTGGCATTTATTTACTGTGTGTATATAATATTCTAGTGTTGTTTGTATAACAATAAATATACTGTTGTATTTTTATAACTGCATTTTGCCTGAGTGACCATACGAATCCTAGAAGGTACTGGGTAGCACTGGGCCAGATAAACCCGGTATCTTCACATTTTTGGTGGCAAGCAGTGGGGTCACTCAGTCCCAGGTCCTATCTGGGTAGAGCTGCAGGGGAACTGTATCGTGATACATTCCAGGGCTCTGCAAAGCAGTTAGCACTAGAAACCAGTTACCACATTATCCTGAACTTACTCCTAAAGGCTTTAAGGTAGAAAGTGTCACGAAAAGCGTTGTGGGCTTTAGGCGAGGGAAGATGCCGTCTAAGTGCCGATTTGATAAGGGGAAGCGCACCCCGCCAGAGGAGAGCGGAAGATGGAACCGTGTCTCAAAGAGAGGAAATCACAGTGAGGTGATCCCTGGAAGTAAAATGGGTGTGAGCTCTAGGAACAAGAGAGCAGGTCACAGCCCAGTGTTGCAAAAGTTCCCAAAGGAAGGGATGAAGCAGTCCAGTACACCCAGGAGAAAGGCGTACTGGGATGAAGGACTGTGGCAGTGTCTGCAGGATGGGGATATGGATGTGTTGCACCACCCCACCACAATGCAGCACATTTTGGATTATTGGGATGAGGAGTGCCCAAAGATTATTATGTGGGAAGGAGCCAGTCTACAGGAGAAATTGGAGAACCTGTTGGATGTGTTCCTAATGTTGAAAGAGGAGGCAAGTGCCTGTAATTTTCGGGATGAACCAGCATGGGATGATTTTACACATGAAGTTATTTGTACTATGCAGAATCTGGCCAAGGGAGAATCCAGATACAACAATAATCAGCAGTACAAACAAGACGTAAATGGACTATTACAGCACAGGGACATGCCTGATGAATCCCCTGCAAATGTATTAATAGAATCTGTCCCATTAGCAGATTCTACAGATCCACTAGAGACAATGAGTATGGAGGAGCTGATAGTGGAATGCCAGATCCGGGGTGTACCTTACCTGTACAGCACACACATGGATATCCTGAAACGTTTGTTAAAAGATCAGGAGAATCCCATCAATGCCTTTAGTGTTTATAGAAAATGGATGCTCACTTTAGGTCCCCACATACCTCTCTGGGAACAAATGCAATGTCTGCAACAGAGTTTTGAAGAAGCAGAGGATGAGGTATGGCGGCAAGGATTTACGGACACTGAAATGTGGCAGGATCAGTGTTATCGAGTGAATACTGAAAAATGCCAATTGGAATATCTTTTATCACACTCTAAAAAGATGGCTGCTCAGTCTGTTAATCAGGGGGAGGTCCATCCCAGTGGATTAAATACAGTTGCCCAAGCTACTATCTTGGGGGAGACTGGAGAAGAACTGCTTGGTGAGGATGTTGTACCTCTGACTACTCAGAAAGGATTAGGAGAAATTCTCCCATTTGGTGACTTGGATGGAAAAGAGCTACCAAGTAAGTACCATGTAGTAGCATCTTCTGATAATTTGCCAGTGTTATTGGAACCTGAGACTGTGTCTGAGTTAGAACAGAATTACAGAAAAGACCAGTTATCCATCCCTGTTGTGCCTGAAAAGAATTTGTTTAATGAAGTAACGCAGGATACCGCATGTGTGCTCTCCGGGGCAAGTGATGTACAGCTTTACCCAATTGTGACAGAAGAGAATCATAAACTTGCGCAACATATGATCTCAGCAGAAATCATGTTTACAGACTGTAGGACAGAATTAATGGGAGAGGATAAAGGAATTGTCATGTCAGAGGCCACTACCATGGGGCCCTGGGAAAATTACACTTATGCCTTCCCCTATGCAGAATTGGCAGATGAGGAGATGTTGACTGAGTGGGTGTCTGAGAGGGCACCAGTACAGCAAGATTCACCAGCCCCACCAGCTTTGATGCATCGCACTCCAGCTCCAAATCTGGGAATCCAGGACCCAATACCAGAGGCCTGCACTGGACCATCCACTTTGTTTTGCTGCCAGGAGGACAAGTCTGTGTCCAATGAGGATTCACACTACCCCGATGCGCCAGAGGCGAGGGAAGTAGTGCAACAGTTGGATGTGGTAGCAGGGGAGGGGAGATGCACACAAACATACTTACAGGGGCACCCACATGTGGTTTGGGAGGGGGACAGAGGATTCCCCATAAGCAAAGAATTAATGGAGCCCCCACGCTTGCCTGCCACTGGGCAGTTGTCTCTTGAGTGTTTGGGGGAGGGGGGATTGGATCTTTGCCAGAAACAAACGGACAAGGTGCCAGAAAGTTTTCCTGCCACTTGGCAGTTTTCCCTCGGATATGTGGGGGAGGGGAGCATGGCCTCCAGAAACAAAGGACAGGCCAAGGGACTATTTTCAGTTGGGCAATTAAGGGTGGACAAGGCACCCAAGGGATGGTGGACTACAACTCTCCTACCATGGATGTGTGCACCGGAGTGGCCCAGTTTTATTGTTGACTCATCTTATGACACAGGACAGCATAAACCCCCACTCCAGCTGGGTGGGAAGATATCCCTGCAGCCATGGGACCCTGGTGGGAGAAAGAGGAACTGTGTACTGCTATCTACCTTACCATCAGACCCAGGAGAAACCACAGCAGGCCAGAAACTTTGGACTTGTAAGAAATGATTACTTGGGGCTAGGGAGCTACTGGGAAACAAGGGCTAAAAAAAGTAGGGGAGGAATGTGACAAAACGAGTGTGATATGTGAATTATAGCAAATACTTTTTATAGCCTTCTTTTGTTTCCCCAGCTCACCAGACTATAACTGCATTGTCCAATAACATGTGGCTAAGGGGACATTGTAGTTCAGTGTACATATGTATATTGTTTATTGTATATTGATAACTTGAAGTAAGGTTGCTATTCATTGTATTTAAAGTAAAGCCAGGGGGATTATGGGTAGGGATCAGGTTGCCATGTGCCTGAGTAGGAAAACTAATTAGTGTCCATTGTTCTCACCAGGCTAGTCAAGACAGGCCATCTAACAGGGGAGGTTCTCTGAAAGGACAGCTCATCTTCACTCCCCTGTCCAACCCCCCCCCCTTTAGTCCAGCACTGACCAATGGTTAAGTAGAATAGACGCAGGGGTTTGCCCAGGGAGGGGAAAGACTGTGGAAATTAGACCTGTGATATATAAGGAACAACTCCAGGGGGGAGGGGTGCTCATGCTTGGATTTCATTCAGGAAGGTGCAAGATGGAGTTTTGAATTGTCGTTTTCTAACTCAAGTCTATATATGCAGCTGAGAGGGATCCATGGGTCATGAAGTCTGGACAGCAGGTGACTATATCTCCTTAAGTTATTGGGGTAAGGGACAGATGATGTGGTAAATCTGACTGGCATTTATTTACTGTGTGTATATAATATTCTAGTGTTGTTTGTATAACAATAAATATACTGTTGTATTTTTATAACTGCATTTTGCCTGAGTGACCATACGAATCCTAGAAGGTACTGGGTAGCACTGGGCCAGATAAACCCGGTATCTTCACAATAGTGTTAGAGGGAATTGGACACAAGACCTTCTCACACTAAGGAATATAATGTTTAGACAGACCAAAACTTTTTGGAATAGGGCCATGTTCCACAACTATATAAAACAAAATATGGTCCAAAGAGGCCTTAGACCTGGACTATTTCCAGCCTTCGATCTGGCAAATGACGGTCTGAAAAAAGACTGGGAAACAGAGCCCTGACAAAATGTTCAAATGAGCTGATACAAATTTTGATTAAACATGATAGCCTGTTATTAGAACAGTATACGAGAGAAATAACAGCACTCAGGGAAAAACTAAAACAACATGAAAATCTTGATAGCTTTCAGAAAGCATATGTAAAATTTAAGGACGATCTAGATCAATTTGAAAAAATAGTGGAAGATAAAAATCGTGTCAAATTCACAAGAGATCGCAACGACTATCTCAACAACACAGTTTTTAGATGGCACCTCAGAAGACCTACTAATAAGTCTGTCTCCTTTACAAGTGCCTCTGAGGTAGATTCATCTGAAGGAGAGGCAGGTGAACCATCTGTGTCAACTAGAGAAGATCCAACACTAAGGAGGAATTTTTTAGGGCTGCGTATAAGGGATCGAGAAACCAACAACACTACAAAACGAGAAAGATACGCAGGGGGGGAAGAAATACAGACAGAAAGAGAAAAGTAATGGAGGAACAAGAGATTCCTCATACCACACGGAGGAACTACAGGAAAACAAGATTTTAGATAATGAATTGAGAATTATCAATCTCACAGACAAACATCTTAGCCCCACTCATATTAAATTATTGAGTAAGGGCCTATCTTTCTCTCCCACACAGCCATTAGATAGGTTTGGATGGGAAAGAGATCTTATGCTCTTCTCCAGAAAGCTACTTCTGAATAAATTCTTTTCCAACCGCTCTAGAAATACAGATAGTCTTGTTGGATCACAGCAGGATACGATTACTCTAACTTTTGAAACGGAAGAAGAAAATAATGCATTGCAGATATTGGAAGAACTTGACAATACCAGTCAACTCCCCAATATACAATTTGAATTCCCTAAGTTTAGGAAAAAATCAACGTTCCTACCAGATATCAGTATCTGTCCACAAATTAAGGTTTTTAGAGATTTAGTCTCTAAAGATCTAGATCAACTTTTTCTTGAGTCTTCTGAAAATAGACTACATAAAGGTAATATCAGTAAGGCGGAGAGAACAATATTAAGGGAGATACAGATGTGGACTGATACCATCATAAAACCCTCAGATAAAGGAGGGAATATCGTCCTCTGGCCAAAGGCGCAGTATCTGAAAGAGGCTTATCGACAACTAAAGGATACAAATTGCTATCAACGCCTTATCTTTAACCCAGCAGCCAACTACCTATCATCTTATAACAGACTCATTAAACATACTTATGATGAAGGGGTCATTACTAAAGAGGATTATGAATATTTGGAGGTCCCACATCCCAAGACACCGGTTTTTTATATCTCACCGAAAGATCATAAGAATGAACGTAATCCCCCAGGGAGACCGATCGTATCGGGAATAAATAGCCTTACTGAAAAAGCCAGTATTTTTGTAGATCTCCATTTACGTAAACATGTACTGGGTTTGAATTCGTATGTGAGAGACACTCTAGATGTGCTGTCTAAAATAAGTCACATTACAGTGACCGCATCCACTAAATTGGCTTCCCTAGATGTTGAATCTTTGTATTCAAACATAATACACAAACAGGGAATTAAAGCGGTACTGTCACGGGCACTAGGAGTCTTTGCCCAGGATATCACCAGATGATGTTCTTACCAGAGTAATATAGCTGGTACTATGGTCCTCTGGTAGCAGGGTGACAACGGAACAGGAGAATCAGCAGATGGTGAGAAAATGCTCAAGGAA
Organism: Mixophyes fleayi; assembly: GCF_038048845.1. Classification (NCBI taxonomy): domain Eukaryota; kingdom Metazoa; phylum Chordata; class Amphibia; order Anura; family Limnodynastidae; genus Mixophyes; species Mixophyes fleayi. Next base: position 1,463,599 of record NC_134407.1, read on the forward strand.
AGTCTATGACTAACAGCAACTGGTAATGACTTAGATGGATGTACACGAGGAACCAGATGGACAAGGAAACTTGAGGAGAGTCAGTGGTCTGCGTACAGCAAGTTGTACCACTGCTATAGTGAGGAGGAATGTCCAGGAGTAGAGAGGAGGTAGTGAGAGTCAGTGGTCTGCGTATAGCAAGTTGTACCACTGTCTATAGTGAAGGAATGGATTCCAGGTGCAAGTAGGTAACGGGGAAGTCAGTGGTCTGCGTACAGCAAGTTGTACCACTGCTTATGTGAGAGGATACTTGAAACTGGTGCCAATGGGAAACAGGAGTCAGTGGTCTGCGTCAGCAAGTTGTACCACTGCTATATATATGTGAGGAGGGGCACGAGGAGATGAATGTAATGCAGAGGATACACGGGGCACACGGAACTTGATCCCACGATGATATCCACAATAAAATAATAACTGACAAGCGCTGCTTGAAGTATACAAAGTCACTAGAGCGATCCAGGTAATAGGAAACAAAGTCAATAGTAACAATAGCTTCAGTAGATAGAAGACTCCGGAGATGAAGACAACACAGTCCAGACGGATATGCAATACAATAGCAAAGTCAATGGAAAGTATGCATACCGCGGTTCAGGAGAGCAGGCTGTCGAGGAGACGTGCAGGGATACCTGAACGGCTGAACGCCGGCAGGAGTAGAGACCACTGGAGGATGAAAGCGGTAAGCAGGTTGGTGCAGCGCACGGAAGGTAACCGGTAATCAACGGAGCAATACTCAGGAAGCAGTAGTAAGTAAAACTGGAAACATGATGAACACGGGAGGGTTGAGGCTGTCTGGAATCCGGCAGAGTAGCGGAGGCAGCGGAGGGAAGGTACGCTGAACACAGGAGAGTATAGGCGGTCTGGAATCCGGCAGTAGTAGTGACGGCAGCGGAAGGAAGGTACGCTGAACACAGGAGAGTAGAGGCGGTCTGGAATCCGGCAGTAGTAGTGACGGCAGCGGAGGGGAGACACGCTGAACACAGGAGAGTAGAGACGGTCTGGAATCCGGCAGCAGTAGCAGATAGGAATCAGCTGAGTGCAGACACGATGAACACAGGAGAGTTGAAGTGGTCTGGAAACCACAATCGAAGTAGACAGGAATCAGCTGGAGCTGAATACACGAGGTAACACAGGAACACCTTCAGAGGCTCATGGGGAATGAGACTCCAAGATCAGGCAACTGGTAATGATCACAGGTGGTTTAAATAGGGAGGGTTGCCTGATCATCCAATCAATTAAAAGCAACAGGTACTGAAGGGTTCATAAGGGCTGCACATGCGCAGACCCTCAGGATGGCGGACGACCACGGTTCCTGAACACAGGAGAAATGGCACTCACAGTCCGGTGAGTGACAGGTACGTTATTTCCTAGACATGGAAAAACATGAGAATATAAATGACTTTCTGATATTATTACTGCAATTTATACTAACAAAAAACTACTTCTTATTTGAGGAGAAGTTTTTTCTCCAAGTACGTGGGACAGCAATGGGGACAGCATGTGCTCCCACGTATGCAAATTTATTCCTGGGTTGGTGGGAGAGGGAACATGTCTTCAATTCACAAAATGAGAAGTACACCCAACACATCATCTTATGGTTACGCTACATCGATGATGTTTTCATGCTATGGGATGGACATGATTCCCTTTTCCAGGAATTTATTACATGTCTTAATGAGAATGACCTGAATTTAAAACTAACTTCGGAAATTAACAGCACCAAAATAAATTTTTGGGATCTGACCATCACTAAAACCGAGGATGGGAAATTGAGTACAGACATGTACAGGAAAAAAACTGCAACTAATAGCCTGCTTCACTTCACAAGTTCCCATTTTCCCCCGGTCATCAAGGGGATCCCTAAAGGGGAACTGCTAAGAGTTAAAAGGAACTGCTCTGACGAAGGGGTCTTCACATGCAGATCCAATGAACTTGTACAGAGACTACTCAATAGGGGATATAGCAGACGGAGTATTAGGCGAGCTGAAAAAGCAGTTAAAACTAGAGACAGAGAGTCTCTCATTCATATTCCATTAAAAAACAGGAAACAAACAACAAGTGTGCAAACTAGGATGATAGGCACGTTTTGTACTGAATGGAAAGACATAAACAAGATCTTTCAAAAACACTGGCACATTTTGTTGCTTGATGAGGATCTAAAAAATACCTTACAAGACAGAGTATCTATCACATGGAGGCATACTAAAAATTTGAGAGACAACCTGGTACACAGCTCATCCCAAATAAACGAGAACGAATATTAGACAGACCGAAGGGCTGTTTTTGGTGTGGAACATGTAAGGCCTGTAATTACATTGTGCAAACAAAGGAGTACAAGGATAGATTCTCCAAGATTTGGAGGATCGATCAATTTCTAAACTGTAATACATGCAATGTGATATACTGTCTGAACTGTACATGCAAATTGCAATATATAGGGATGACCAGCAGGCCATTGAAAAGGAGGATTCTTGAACATGTCAGCAATATCAAGAATGCTGGCAAGGATAAGACCAATATGAGGCCGCTATCCACAGTAGCCAGACATTTCTATAAATACCACAATAGCGATCCGAGATTTTTGACTGCATTTGCTATGGAGCAAGTTATTTTAGGTCTCAGAGGAGGAGATATACATACAGAACTCCTTAAACACGAAACAAAGAAAATCTTCCTCATGGGAAGCCTAATCCCTTATGGCCTTAATGATAACAGCAACTATATGGTCTTTACCTAATTGTTTTATTAGTGTATAATTTATACTGTAACAGTATGTTATTGGTACTTCACCTTGCTCTATAATATACAATATGAAACACAGATATAGATCTCCATATAAGAGATCAATGAGAAAAAATAAAAGAATGATGTATTAAATCATAAACCACCTGATTGGCTATATATGTAAGGCTATCCCACATGATAAATGGCAATAACGCCAACATACTTTACAGTGTATAACAATAAAGGCCAGTATTGACCATTATAGAAAGGATTGAACTACTACTACATGAATGACATATCAACCAGAATTCCAGACCACTTTATAGGATACATAGAAATGGTTGCCTCATATAATAAAATGAGACTACATAATTAATGTATTCACATTGGACGCGATATACCAATGATCTGAATTGATTCTACATTACCAATTTAAATACAGGGGGACTGCGGATTTGTCTCACTTCAGTAACATCACACAATAAAATATATACATAGCTTAGTTTTATAAAATGATAGCTATATCTATCATCATCACTAGAACAGGTTTTATTACCATCATCCTATCACTGAATTTACTTTGTCACGATTTTTATTTTGATTCATATATTAATAGAATGTAATTTTGCTCACTTACCTTTTTTGGTAATAATACCCCAATTAGCATATCATTATATGTCTTATAATAAAATAATATAAAAATAATTTTGTTCACATTATGTTATCATTATTATTTTTTCACACACCAATTGATGTCACTTAAAACCAAATAAGGGCAGGGTTTCAATAGCCCCATATTAGGTAACACTCACAGCTAATCCCCCTTCCAGTATAAAATACAAATATATTTGGTATATCAAACATGTAGGTCATAGTCATCATCTCATATACAACATCTATCTGCTATATGGATATGTATGATCTGACTATCGTCACTTCTATCATTCCAGTGGGTGGTTTATTAAGGAATCAATACTTCACATTGTAGAAGTGCAATATCCCGAGATATTGTTGTTGCTGCTCTGCTGCCATGGCAACTAGTGTGCAGTGTAGTTGGCCCGTTATTTGTCCTCGGGCTGGATCACATGAGAGCAGGATCAGTCCCTATTGGCTCCAATATAGATGTCACTCATAGTTAGAATAGAAGCAGCGTCACATAGGGGCGTGATTACATGCTTAAATAGCCTATTACTGCAGAACATCGGGTTGCCTTGATAAAGCTCTTAGCGAAACGCGCGTTGGCGTTCAGCTGAGCTCTCTGTTTGTTCGTCTGTTTATTATCCATATGTATTGAGCTGTACCACAATTCTCCTCTCCATAAGACTAACGGGGTCACGCTGGGCACCTTCAAGAGTGTTAGAGACCATACAATACTTAGAACAGTTTATTACCAGCCATTCCCCAGCTTGTTAGGCTATGGGCTCTCCTTTCTAATAGATTCACGGGGTCATGCTGGGCACCACTTAAGAACGCTATAGATGACATGCTATTAAATGCTTACTTACTATCCAGCTATTCCCCAGCTTGTTGGGCTTAGGGTTTTTAGACTCTAGAGCACCTTTATAACCAAAAAATGGATTAGATGGTGTGTCAGGTATCCGGATATATATTGATACCTAACCCTAGTCTCCACCATTGTTTAACCTATTAGAACTTCAGAAATTCTTTTTATACCTATACTACTATTTAGTAGCAGAGGGGTGAGGCTATGTACCTATGTACTATCAGATCTACTATATTCACAACATATTAATCAGTGTAGTACTGAATTCCACCTCTAGGAGCGATAACATGGGACTATGTTCCTTGGAGAGGAGATTTGTATAGGAGTCTAAATGAGATACTAAGTATCCTGAAATAAACCATAATATGATAGAAAGCTTTGGACACACTATTAAGATAATCCATTATACCTATACACCCAATATCACTATATCATCTATGTGATATTGGTACAGCTCATTACTCAATATTATTGATAGAACACAGTGAGACAGCACAGTAGTCCTTTTTACTACTTCTTAACAGTGTTTCACCTAGTACATTTGGTCATCATGCTCATTCACTGAGTGTTTTTAATTATTTCGCTAATGTATCATCTGTTTATTATAATAAAGATATTACTCTTAACAGAAATCTACTATATATATTGAACTAAAAGAGTGCCCTATATACACATTTTCCCATCCCCCCCTTTCCTCTTTTCCTTTTTTCAATATGTATATTGGTAATGTGTAGGAGCACCTCCCCACTTTATGAGACAAATAGATCTCTTCAACATATAAGGGGTTTAGCTTGGTGCGGTGAAAATTGTTATGTTTAAGGTTAGGCAATTGCTTAGGGCGCCGGGCTCTGCAGGGCGCCTCGAAATTAAAAAAAAATGACTATTGTCATTTAAAACGGAAATCCACGGGGAGGAGAGGAGGGAAGGGGCTATGAATCTTACCTGCATGAAGTTGCTTCTCTCTGCTCTGTCTTCTCCCTTCCGCTCACTGACAGTGACAGGCCGTGATGATGTCATCATCACGGCCCGACAGTGTCTGTGAGTGGAGGGGAGAAGACAGAGCAGAGAGGAGCAGCTTCATGCAGGTAAGTTAAAGAAAGACATGGGAGGGGAGGGAAGCTCAGCGCCGATTTTTAAAGGGGGGCGATTTTTAAAGGGGGGGCGCCGATTTTTAAAGGGGGGGCGCCGATTTTTAAAGGGGGGGGCGCCGATTTTCACACTGTGCTTAGGGCGCCAAGGACCCTAGCACCGGCGTTGCTCAGGACACATGTAATACAGACAGTCCCGGTGTCCCCTCACTCTCAGGACACATGTAATACAGACACTGCCGGTGTCCTCTCACTCTCAGGACACGTGTAATACAGACAATCCCGGTGTCCCCTCACTCTCAGGACACGTGTAATACAGACAGTCCCCGTGTCCCCTCACTCTCAGGCACATGTAATACAGACAATCCCGGTGTCCCCTCACTCTCAGGACACGTGTAATACAGACAGTCCCCGTTTCCCCTCACTCTCAGGACACATGTAATACAGACAGTCCCGGTGTCCCCTCACTCTCAGGACACATGTAATACAGACAATCCCCGTGTCCCCTCACTCTCAGGACACATGTAATACAGACAATCCCCGTGTCCCCTCACTCTCAGGACACGTGTAATACAGACAATCCCCGTGTCCCCTCACTCTCAGGACACATGTAATACAGACAATCCCCGTGTCCCCTCACTCTCAGGACACGTGTAATACAGACAATCCCCGTGTCCCCTCACTCTCAGGACACATGTAATACAGACAGTCCCGGTGTCCCCTCACTCTCAGGACACATGTAATACAGACAGTCCCGGTGTCCCCTCACTCTCAGGACACATGTAATATAGACAGTCCCGGTGTCCCCTCACTCTCAGGACACATGTAATACAGACAATCCCCGTGTCCCCTCACTCTCAGGACACATGTAATACAGACAGTCCCGGTGTCCCCTCACTCTCAGGACACATGTAATACAGACAATCCCCGTGTCCCCTCACTCTCAGGACACATGTAATACAGACAGTCCCGGTGTCCCCTCACTCTCAGGACACATGTAATACAGACAGTCCCGGTGTCCCCTCACTCTCAGGACACATGTAATACAGACATTCCCTGTGTCCCCTCACTCTCAGGACACATGTAATACAGACAGTCCCGGTGTCCCCTCACTCTCAGGACACGTGTAATACAGACAGTCCCGGTGTCCCCTCACTCTCAGGACACGTGTAATACAGACAATCCCCGTGTCCCCTCACTCTCAGGACACATGTAATACAGACAGTCCCGGTGTCCCCTCACTCTCAGGACACATGTAATACAGACATTCCCTGTGTCCCCTCACTCTCAGGACACGTGTAATACAGACAGTCCCGGTGTCCTCTCACTATCAGGACACATGTAATACAGACAGTCCCGGTGTCCCCTCACTCTCAGCACAGACAGTCCTGGGGGTAAATGTATTAACTTATGATTTTTTCAACTCGCCTCTGTTTGGTAAGTTTGCAGTGAAAATTTAAAGTGGCAATGACTTTAAAGGCATTGTTTTTTAATATATTTACCCCCTCGTGTCCCTTCACTTTTATGTTTTATTGAAGTCATTATTAAAGCAATTAGTAAAACAATTAGTATTTTCAGAGATAAACTAAAACATTAATCGGAGGGAGTGGTTCTCAATGTGTAAGGGGTCATCTCATGGAGGCACACACATTGAGTTGTTGTGCATCAGTGTAATATCGATGTACTTGTGCAATTCGTAAATAACCTCCAGTGTTCTTGTTTTAAGTCAACACAATTGAGTTCTGCACTACATATTGATTGGCGGTATATGGGATTAATGTAAAGGTATTTAATTTGTGGGCATCTGTTACATAGCAATATGTTAGTCAGTGGCTAGGAATGTGTACATAGCAGTGTCTCTATAGTGCAGGCTAATGTATCTGTATTGAGGGGAACGCTGGCAATTTTAGCCCGGTGGCCAAGACTGCACTCAGCATTCTATTAGGAACATTTTAAATGGTAAAAAAATTAAGGTGGCCCAGTTACCGATCCCTGGGATCTGTAGTTCAACAAGAACAGGAAACCCACAGGGTGTCGGGCAGATTCTCCCAGCCCAGCCTGCCCTGTCTGTATTCATTGCTCCTTCCAGCATGTGGGATAATGTTACAAATGGCCCAGATTTCAGTAGTGGTTGCAGCAAAGGTCCCACAGATTTATATTAGTGGGCTGATTTAGGATCAGGAGCCACATTTGCAGCAGAGTAAACCATGTTGCACTGTAGGGGTGTAAATGGACACATTTACTGGGTAAATACCACCTTGTACACTGCGCAGACATAATGTCCAGCTCTGTTTTACTTTGCATTTTAGAGATGTGATTGCCCCCACCCCCCCTAACTCAGATGAGGCATTATCAGACCACAAGCTCTATCCCCCAAAACACCAAATGTTTTTCCACCTAGTAGCTGAATCTGTTCCCAACTCTAAATCACCACCTTTACGTTGCATGATATCAGTTGTTCCTGGTCCATGAGAAGTCTCATGTCTTAGTGGGACTTTGGGGGTGAAATCTGATAGTAAATGAATCAGCGTGTAACCTAGGACTCATTTTCATGCATTAAGCCACCTCAAGGGTTGTATTACCATTAGTTACTCTCATGCCTCTTCCCCTATTGCCATGGAAACCTAATAATGGCATTTTTCCGCTACAGCTCTTATAATGACTAATTATTAAGAAGAGATAAGATTGCATCCACGGGGGCTGAATAAAGATAATATTTCTAACACTAGGAATATATGGTGATTTTTTTCATGCTTGTGGTTAAAAGCGATCTTTAGAAAGCCCTCAACACCAAAAAAGCATGGAAATCAAAGCGCTTGATGGCATTTTCTTGATCCAATTACTCCATCTCCTCCAGGTATCCCCTGGGACACAAACTTGTTTGTTACAGCGCTCCTATCTATTATTAATCTTTAGGTAGTTAGCAGAATCATTTGCACTGTTCATTAGCAGGAATCACCTTATGGATTTCTTAACAGCATCCACGACACAGCTAATGAGCCCCAGCAGTGCATGACAGCTAAGGGAGGGTGTGTGGATTTAAGAGATTCTTAAAATGCGGCTGCATCCTGTTCACATCTAACCTGCAGTGTCCCGGACAATCGCGTATCTACTGCTTGAGTGATATGGACTTACTGTTCTATTAGTTCATATATATATTATATATATCAATACAGTTATCCTGTATGGTAATGTGATAATGGTGTTTTCTGCTGCTAATTACTAAACGTTGTTACTGATTCACACTGTGATTAAGGCACATTCTAATTACTAAACTCTGTTACTGAGTCACACTGTGATTAAGGCGCATTCTAAGCATTACAGACCGTAACTGTTTCACACTGGGATTAATGCACATTCTAGTTACTAAACATTATAACTGATTCACACTGATTAATTCACATTCTCAATACTAAATACTGTTACTGATTCACACTGTGATTATTGTACATTGTAATTGCTAAACATTGTTACTGATTGACACTGTGATTAATGCACATTCTAATTACTAAACACTGCTACTGATTGACACTGGGATTAATGCACATTCTAATTGTCAAACACAAACTTATTTACATTCTAATTACTAAACACTATAACTGATTCACACTGTGATCAATGCACATTCTTATTATCAAAAACTAAGAGATTCACACTGTAATTAATGCATTTTCTAATTACTAAACACTGTTATTGATTCACACTGTGATTGATGCGCATTCTAATGACTAAACATCGTAACTGACTCACACTGTGATGAATGCACATTTTATTTACATTGTAACTAAGTCACACTGATTAATACAAATTCTAAATACTGAACATTAGCTGATTCACACTGTGTTTAATACACATTGTAACTACTAAACATTGTAACTGAGTCACACTGTGATTAAGGCGCATTCTAAGGAATAACGACTGTAACTGTTTCACACTTGGATTAATGTACACTCTAATGACAAAACATTGTAACTGATACACACTGTGATTAATGCATGTACGATTTATTAAGCATTGTAATTGATTCACACTGATTATAGCTGTAGCGTCTGATGCTTAATCCAAAATAGGAACACACATAGTTTACCAGCAGATGGGTCACATCCTCATTTCACCAGTCTGACGGGGCCCAAACACTGTTCAGCTTACAGGGACCCCAGCAGCGCCAGTGTCTGTTACTAATGGAAACCGTGTGTGTCTGTAATGGTACAAAGCCTCCGCTACCTACTAGTCCAGGGCCGGACTGGAACTAAAAATCAGCCCTGGCATTTAAAGCACACAGGACACCTCTATTCCAGACAATAATATTACACTACATTACCTGCACTCCACCATTAAATAGCCTACTTCCCACACTATATTAAGATCCTCCCTTTCCTCACACACCATATTAACATACTGCGGCCACCCCCACACACGTCATATTAACATACTGCGGCCACCCCGACACACGTCATATTAACATACTGCGGCCACCCCCACACACGTCATATTAACATACTGCGGCCACCCACACACACGTCATATTAACATACTGCGGCCACCCCCACACACGTCATATTAACATACTGCGGCCACCTCCACACACGTCATATTAACATACTGCGGCCACCCACACACACGTCATATTAACATACTGCGGCCACCCCTACACACGTCATATTAACATACTGCGGCCACCCCCACACACGTCATATTAACATACTGCGGCCACCCCCACACACGTCATATTAACATACTGCGGCCACCCCGACACACGTCATATTAACATACTGCGGCCACCCCCACACACGTCATATTAACATACTGCGGCCACCCCCACACACGTCATATTAACATACTGCGGCCACCTCCACACACGTCATATTAACATACTGCGGCCACCCACACACACGTCATATTAACATACTGCGGCCACCCACACACACGCCATATTAACATACTGCGGCCACCCCTACACACGTCATATTAACATACTGCGGCCACCTCCACACACGTCATATTAACATACTGCGGCCACCCCGACACACGTCATATTAACATACTGCGGCCACCCCCACACACGTCATATTAACATACTGCGGCCACCCCCACACACGTCATATTAACATACTGCGGCCACCTCCACACACGTCATATTAACATACTGCGGCCACCCACACACACGTCATATTAACATACTGCGGCCACCCACACACACGCCATATTAACATACTGCGGCCACCCCCACACACGTCATATTAACATACTGCGGCCACCTCCACACACGTCATATTAACATACTGCGGCCACCCACACACACGTCATATTAACATACTGCGGCCACCCACACACACGCCATATTAACATACTGCGGCCACCCCTACACACGTCATATTAACATACTGCGGCCACCCCCACACACGTCATATTAACATACTGCGGCCACCTCCACACACGTCATATTAACATACTGCGGCCACCCACACACACGTCATATTAACATACTGCGGCCACCCACACACACGCCATATTAACATACTGCGGCCACCCCTACACACGTCATATTAACATACTGCGGCCACCCCCACACACGTCATATTAACATACTGCGGCCACCTCCACACACGTCATATTAACATACTGCGGCCACCCACACACACACCATATTAACATACTGCGGCCACCCACACACACGCCATATTAACATACTGCGGCCACCCCCACACACGCCATATTAACATACTGCGGCCACCCACACACACGCCATATTAACATACTGCGGCCACCCACACACACGTCATATTAACATACTGTGGCCACCCCCACACACGTCATATTAACATACTGCGGCCACCCACACACACGTCATATTAACATACTGCGGCCCCCTAACACACGTCATATTAACATACTGCGGCCCCCTAACACACGCCATATTAACATACTGCGGCCACCCACACACACGTCATATTAACATACTGTGGCCACCCCCACACACGTCATATTAACATACTGCGGCCACCCACACACGCCATATTAACATACTACGGCCACCCACACACACGTCATATTAACATACTGCGGCCACCCACACACACGCCATATTAACATACTGCGGCCACCCACACACACTTCAATAATGATAATAGTATTTCAGTGCTGGACTGGCGCTAGCACTGATGATGCTTATATTATTAACGTTTATTTTTATAGTGCCAGCAAATTCCGCAGCACTTTATAATTATATCAGGAGATGTTTTGTGTTTGTAAAGCATCGCATCATGTGACTCTGGAGGGCAGGCCACGTTCCCATAGGAGATGAATGATTGGCCAGTTATTGTGGCACCTACATGTGTGGCTAAATTAGATATTAGATCCTGTCTCTCGGCATTCAGGTCAAACACCAGGCTGTGCCATATATAGAATCTACCACTGAATTACTGACCCCCGTAATAAAGGTAATATCTTTATCCAGCCCAGGTGGCGGCAGTTAGGGGCACATACATACATACATACATACATACATACATGCCAATCTGTGTGTCCAGAGGCGTCTAAGACATGAGAGTAGTAACACGCTTCAGGACCATCTGAACACAGAAATCATGTTATAGGAATCACATTATACATAAGTTAGAGGGATAATACATGATGATGGATCATGCAGTTAGTGTTTGCTCCAGGTTACACAACGTTATATCTGTGATGTGTACCTGGATCTAACCGAAGAAATGGCTTCTGTCACTGTGTGCAGAATCCAGAATAAAGCAACATTAATGGTACATGTCTAAGGGCCTTACCCCTGGTTTACTTAGCACTCACCAGAATAAACATATCTGTCTAGCATTCTTTCTGAATCCTCAGTGTTGTGATGCAGATATCTTCATGGCATTTCTTATTTTAATAACCTGAGATATACAGCACATACATATTGTGCAGAACTTTACAGAGAATATTATATCATTTACATCATCCCTACCCAAGCGCAGTTTACAAGCTATATTCCTACCATACATACACACTAGGGTCCATATTTGTAAGCGGCCAGTTATCCTACCAGTATGACTTTGAAGTGTGGGAGGAAATCGGGGCACCCGGAGGAAACCCAAACATCAGGGAGAACATACAAATCCTACACAGATTGAGCCACAGTGCCGCCATTGATATATAAATCTAACAACTGTGCCACCCACGTTATTACCAGACACATTTAGCAATCTTTGACTTTCTGCATGCTTCTACCATATGTGTACGCTCTGTATAAAATTTTTATTTTTTGCTGTTTCCTTATTTTAGGATTTTTAATGAATTAACTATAAAGATTTACCTTTTAATTTTGAGGAAATCAATTACATTTAAATACGCTATTACAAATTATTGGCTGTCAGTGCACTACATATATAAACTCTGCTCTATCTCTGTGTATCTAACAGTTTAGTAGTAGCACTTTTTCTATGAAATGTATTAAAAATACGGATGTGAAAGAGATTATACAGCCAAACCTATAGTATCTGCTGGGCAGCCTCTTTATGTTTCTTCAGTACCGAGTAGAGCAGCACCTAGTGTTGGTGCAGCCCATGTGGTATAGAGGGGTGCACAGCCATTGTCACTTTGCAAATGTACTGGAGGTCTTCAGAGTGTTCTTAGCCAACTGAAGAGATTTGTCTCCTGGAAGTGCCTAGCAGTAGTAGTGCTCTGTATATTATGGATATGGTGAGGTGTAGCCATAAGTGCTAATATGTGGTATTAACAAGTCATCTGAATATGAGGGATATTGCATCTAATTCTCATTACATAATGTTATACTTCATCTATGGAAACCTTTGTGTTCTCTGACATCACAACCAAGAACAGTCTGCAGATCATAAAGAATTGGACGTACGTCTGTCTTATTTGTGCAAAATAAATATTTCCATACAGCAAATGTGCACAAAAATGTGTACTCATATATCCATTAGCATATTTTACACTTGCGACTATTGGTGGAAGTGGGGGGTATACGGTGGTATGTCACACTGCCACTTCTCCTACTGCCATCATTGTAACACAATCACATTTCAGTCACTTAGATTATATATATGTATATATATGTGTATGTGTGTGTATGTATATATATATATATATATATATATATATATATAGGAGAGAAGGACGGCGCCTTCTGGTGCAGTATTTGTGAACGTATCAACAAATAGTATTATAGATGGGTTACACTACACGTGTGTAGTTCCAGTCTATGAAGATCAGTGAGATATAATGTTCCAAAAAGGAATGGTATGTGATACAGAGGACCCAGCGGCTAAGTTCTTAATGGTGTCATCAATGGTCACCCGACGTGTGTTAATAAATATGCTTACCAGCTGTAGTATGAATTCTCGCTCATCTAGAAGGTCAGCTGTAGAATGGTATTCAACTTATTCAGCAAGGTATCTCCACATACACCGGTAGATAAAGGAAAAAGAGTGTCAGATCATAACCAAACTTTCGCTCGCTGTTTAAACAGACCATGTGTACCAGATATCAGGAGGTAAACAGCTTAACTGTGAAGGCGCTTCTCAGGTGTTCATAAACTGCTTCGCTTTTCTTACAATATCACCTCCCCAGTGTTCTGGTTTTGGTTTTGGATCTGGATTAACTTCATGTTTTGGTTTTGGTTTTGTATCTGATCACGTGAGAAATGTTCCAGGAACTCTGTGTTACAATTACACGCCAGTGTCGTGTATGTACATCTGTCTATCTATCTATCTATCTATCTATCTATCTATCTCTATATCTGTATATTTATATATATATATATATATATATATATATATATACACACACACATACACTCTTACACAGTGGTGGAAGTGGGGGGTATGCGGGGTATGTCATACCGTCACTTCTCCTACTGCCTTCATTGTAACACTATCACATTCGAGACACTTGCATTATATATACATTAATTGGAACTGTGAAAAGAATAAGGACCAACAAGCCTGGCGTGGATTGATGCATTGTGCAGTGTGGAGGTAAGTGAGGTTCTTGTGATCAGTGGAGACCTTAAACGGATTTTAGCTCCTTCCAGGTGATGACTGCAGGCTGTGGTGAAAACTTTCTTTAATGATTTGAAGTCATTGATGGTGTCTGGAAGTCAGACTCTAGGTGGGTCCCTTTTTGTGTGAGGGAAATGATAGGAGCTATAAGAGTGAAGAACCCTTTGATGAACTGGTGGTAATAATTGGCATAGCCCAAAAAATGTTGGATGGTTTTAAGTCCAGTGGGTTGAGACTATTTGAGTATTGCCTCAAGCTTTTCTTGGTCCATCTGCAGCCCAAAACCAGACACCAGGTATCCTAGGAAGGGCACTTGGGTGCACTCAAAGAGACACTTCTCAAGTTAGCAATACAGATGGTTTTGCTATAATCGAGAGAGTACTTTTTTTACATGACTTCGTTGAGAGGATAGATCCCGGGAGAAGATTAGAATGTCATCAAGTTAAACCACTACAGAGTGATAAAGTCCTGAAAAATCTCATTGACGAATTCTTGAAAGACCACCGAGACATTACACAAACGCAACATCCTTGGCAATCCTTACCAAATATTCGTAATGCCCATCCCGGGTATTGAATTCAGTCTTCCACTCGTCGCCTTGACGAATGCAAATGAGTTTATATGCTCCCCTATGGTCAGTTTGGAGAAGATCATAGTTTTTCGGATCCGGTCATACAACTCTGAGATGAGTGGTAACGGATAGCGATTCTTAACCCTGATAGCATTCAATTGGCGATAGTCCATGCAGGGTCTTAAAGAAGCTACCATCTTCTTAACGAAGAAAACCCTGCTCCAGCTAGAGAAAAAGATTTTCGAATGAATCCCCACTGAGGTTTTTTGGAGATTATTTGGACATGACTTGCGACTCTGGATAATGGGTATGTTCTGCCTCTGGAAATATTCTTGTCCTGAACAAGATCAATAGAGCAGTCACAAGGTTGATGAGGAAGTAGCTTCTCAGACGTGGTAGGAGGAAGGAGGATTAGGGTGCGGGAAGAGCCAGTTTGGAATAGAGGTTGTAACAGAGTACCTGGATTTCAGGGGAACATACTGAAGGGAGGCAATGTTTGCTAAAGAGGGGTCACCAGGAGCTGACTTGAGAGTGATGCCAAACAAGCAGTTAACGACAGTGGCTGAAGCAAGGCCTACGAAAGCAGACAGAGTTTGGTTACAAGAGTTGCTGAAATGAAGTTCTTGGCGGACCTGGAGTCCACAAAGTCTGCGATCTCAAAAGAACCATCCTGAGAGAACAAGGTGACTGGCATCAGAAAATGGGGGTTTACCAGAAGACAGGGAGTAGGAGACTTAGGACGTAGAATGGCGTCCCTGGAACCGCCTAAGATGGTGCGTTTCCTGGCTTATTGGAGCAGGTGTATAAGAGATGACATGCCTCTCCACAATAAAGGCAGAGATTATTTCTAAAGTATCAATCACGCACCTCTTGTGTAAGACGAGAGCAGCTAATGTGCATAGGCTACTGGGATTCTGAAAATGAGGTGCAAACTGGAGGTGAAGCAGCGGGTACGTTCCCTCTCTTGCATCCATTCCCTATAATCTATATCCACCTTGATGCAGAGAAAAATAAGGTCATCGAAGCTCGCGGGCAGCTCACGAGAGATTAGTTCATCCTTAATGTGATTGGACAATCCTTTCCAGAAGGTGGCCAATAAGGCTTCATTATTCCAGCTCAATTCTGAGGCCAGGGTCCGAAATTGGACTGCATACTTGTCAGCTGTGAGGGACCCCTGCTATTGAATCAGTAGGCTGAATGCAGTAGAGGACATGTATCCAGTCTACATACTGTGTGACTGCGCTCACTGTGTGACATCACATCCAATCACACACTAACCTGCTACATAGACTATGTGACTGCGCTCACTGTGTAACATCACCATCCAATCACACACTAACCAGCTACATAGACTGTGTGACTGCGCTCACTGTGTGACATCACATCCAATCACACACTAACCTGCTACATAGACTATGTGACTGCGCTCACTGTGTGACATCACCATCCAATCACACACTAACCAGCTACATAGACTGTGTGACTGCGCTCACTGTGTGACAT
Organism: Mixophyes fleayi; assembly: GCF_038048845.1. Lineage (NCBI taxonomy): Eukaryota > Metazoa > Chordata > Amphibia > Anura > Limnodynastidae > Mixophyes > Mixophyes fleayi. The sequence goes on from NC_134407.1 coordinate 1,480,042, forward strand.
CACATCCAATCACACACTAACCTGCTACATAGACTGTGTGACTGCGCTCACTGTGTGACATCACATCCAATCACACACTAACCTGCTACATAGACTATGTGACTGCGCTCACTGTGTAACATCACCATCCAATCACACACTAACCAGCTACATAGACTGTGTGACTGCGCTCACTGTGTGACATCACATCCAATCACACACTAACCTGCTACATAGACTATGTGACTGCGCTCACTGTGTGACATCACCATCCAATCACACACTAACCAGCTACATAGACTGTGTGACTGCGCTCACTGTGTGACATCATCATCAAATCACACACTAACCTGCTACATAGACTGTGTGACTGCTCACTGTGTGACATCATCATCCAATCACACACTATCTTGCTACATAGACTGTGTGACTGCGCTCACTGAGTGACATCATCCAATCACACACTAACCTGCTACATAGACTGTGACATCATCATTCAATCGCACACTAACCTGCTACATAGACTGTGTGACTGCTCTCTGTGACATCACCATCCAATCAAACACTGACCTGCTACATAGACTATGTGACTGCGCTCACTGTTAACATCACCATCCAATCACACACTACCCTGCTTCATAGACTGTGTGACTGCGTTCACTGTGTGACATCACCATCTAATCACACTCTAACCAGCTACATAGATTGTGTGACTGCGCTTACTCTGTGACATCACCATCCAATCACACACTAACCTGCTACATAGACTGTGTGACTGTGCTGTGACATCACAATCCAATCACACTCTAACCTGCTACATAGACTGTGTGACTGCGCCGTGACATCACCATCCAATCACACACTAACCTGCTACATAGACTGTGTGACTGCGCTCACTGTGTGACATCACCATCCAATCACACACCTGCTACATAGACTGTGTGACTGCGCTCACTGTGTGACATCACCATCCAATCACACACTAACCTGCTACATAGACTGTGTGACTGCGCTCACTGAGTGACATCATCCAATCACACACTAACCAGCTACATAGATTGTGTGACTGCGCTTACTCTGTGACATCACCATCCAATCACACACTAACCTGCTACATAGACTGTGTGACTGCGCTCACTGAGTGACATCATCCAATCACACACTAACCAGCTACATAGATTGTGTGACTGCGCTTACTCTGTGACATCACCATCCAATCACACACTAACCTGCTACATAGACTGTGTGACTGTGCTGTGACATCACAATCCAATCACACTCTAACCTGCTACATAGACTGTGTGACTGCGCTCACTGTGTGACATCACCATCCAATCACACACTAACCTGCTACATAGACTGTGTGACTGCGCTCACTGTGTGACATCATCATCCAATCACACACTAACCTGCTACATAGACTGTGTGACTGCGCTCACTGTGTGACATCACCATCCAATCACACACTAACCTGTTACATAGACTGTGTGACTGCGCTCACTGTGTGACATCACCATCCAATCACACACTAACCTGCTACATAGACTGTATGACTGCGTTCACTGTGTGACATCATCCAATCACACACTAACCTGCTACATAGACTGTGTGACTGTGCTGTGACATCACCATCCAATCACACACTAACCTGCTACATAGACTGTGTGACTGTGCTGTGACATCACCATCCATTCACACTCTAACCTGCTACATGGACTGTGTGACTGCGTTCACTGTGTGACATCACCATCCAATCACACACTAACCTGCTACATAGACTGTGTGACTGCGCTCACTGTGTGACATCACCATCCAATCACACACTAACCTGCTACATAGACCTTGTGACTGTGCTCACTGTGTGACATCACCATCCAATCACACACTACCCTGCTACATAGACTGTGTGACTGCGCTCACTCTGTGACATCACCATCCAGTCACACACTAACCAGCTACATAGACTGTGTGACTGCGCTCACTGTGTGACATCATCCAATCACACACTAACCTGCTACATAGACTGTGTGACTGCGCTTACTCTGTGACATCACCATCCAATCACACACTAACCTGCTACATAGACTGTGTGACTGCGCTCACTGTGTGACATCACCATCCAATCACACACTAACCTGCTACATAGACCGGGTGACTGCGCTCACTGTGTGACATCACCATCCAATCACACACTAACCTGCTACATAGACCGGGTGACTGCGCTCTCTGTGTGACATCACCATCCAATCACACACTAACCTGCTACATAGACCGGGTGACTGCGCTCACTGTGTGACATCACCATCCAATCACACACTAACCTGCTAGATAGACCGGGTGACTGCGCTCACTGTGTGACATCACCATCCAATCACACACTAACCTGCTAGATAGACTGTGTGACTGCACTCACTGTGTGACATCACCATCCAATCACACACTAACCTGCTAGATAGACCGGGTGACTGCGCTCTCTGTGTGACATCACCATCCAATCACACACTAACCTGCTAGATAGACCGGGTGACTGCGCTCACTGTGTGACATCACCATCCAATCACACACTAACCTGCTAGATAGACCGGGTGACTGCGCTCACTGTGTGACATCACCATCCAATCACACACTAACCTGCTAGATAGACTGTGTGACTGCACTCACTGTGTGACATCACCATCCAATCACACACTAACCTGCTAGATAGACTGTGTGACTGCACTCACTGTGTGACATCACCATCCAATCACACACTAACCTGCTAGATAGACCGGGTGACTGCGCTCACTGTGTGACATCACCATCCAATCACACACTAACCTGCTAGATAGACTGTGTGACTGCACTCACTGTGTGACATCACCATCCAATCACACACTAACCTGCTAGATAGACCGGGTGACTGCGCTCACTGTGTGACATCACCATCCAATCACACACTAACCTGCTAGATAGACTGTGTGACTGCACTCACTGTGTGACATCACCATCCAATCACACACTAACCTGCTAGATAGACTGTGTGACTGTGCTCACTGTGTGACATCACCATCCAATCACACACTACCCTGCTACATAGACTGTGTGACTGCACTCAATGTGTGACATCACCATCCAATCACACACTAACCTGCTAGATAGACTGTGTGACTGCACTCACTGTGTGACATCACCATCCAATCACACACTAACCTGCTAGATAGACCGGGTGACTGCGCTCACTGTGTGACATCACCATCCAATCACACACTAACCTGCTACATAGACTGGGTGACTGCGCTCACTGTGTGACATCACCATCCAATCACACACTAACCTGCTAGATAGACTGTGTGACTGCACTCACTGTGTGACATCACCATCCAATCACACACTAACCTGCTAGATAGACTGTGTGACTGCACTCACTGTGTGACATCACCATCCAATCACACACTAACCTGCTACATAGACTGTGTGACTGCGCTCACTGTGTGACATCACCATCCAATCACACACTAACCTGCTACATAGACTGTGTGACTGCGCTCACTGTGTGACATCATCATCCAATCACACACTTACCTGCTACATAGACTGTGTGACTGCGCTGTGACATCATCATCCAATCACACACTTACCTGCTACATAGACTGTGTGACTGCGCTGTGACATCACCATCCAATCACACACTAACCTGCTACATAGACTGTGTGACTGCGCTGTGACATCACCATCCAATCACACACTAACCTGCTACATAGACTGTGTGACTGCGCTGTGACATCACCATCCAATCACACACTAACCTGCTACATAGACTGTGTGACTGTGCTTACTCTGTGACATCACCATCCAATCACACACTAACCTGCTACATAGACTGTGTGACTGCGCTGTGACATCACAATCCATTCACACTCTAACCTGCTACATAGACTGTGTGACTGCGCTTACTCTGTGACATCACCATCCAATCACACACTAACCTGCTACATAGACTGTGTGACTGCGCTGTGACATCACCATCCAATCACACACTAACCTGCTACATAGACTGTGTGACTGCGCTGTGACATCACCATCCAATCACACACTAACCTGCTACATAGACTGTGTGACTGTGCTTACTCTGTGACATCACCATCCAATCACACACTAACCTGCTACATAGACTGTGTGACTGTGCTGTGACATCACAATCCATTCACACTCTAACCAGCTACGTAGACTGTGTGACTGCGCTTACTCTGTGACATCACCATCCAATCACACACTAACCTGCTACATAGACTGTGTGACTGTGCTCACTGTGTGACATCACCATCCAATCACACACTAACCTGCTACATAGACTGTGTGACTGCGCTCACTGTGTGACATCATCATCCAATCACACACTAACCTGCTACATAGACTGTGTGACTGCGCTGTGACATCACCATCCAATCACACACTAACCTGCTACATAGACTGTGTGACTGCGCTGTGACATCACCATCCAATCACACACTAACCTGCTACATAGACTGTGTGACTGCGCTGTGACATCACCATCCAATCACACACTAACCTGCTACATAGACTGTGTGACTGCGCTGTGACATCACCATCCAATCACACACTAACCTGCTACATAGACTGTGTGACTGCGCTTACTCTGTGACATCACCATCCAGTCACACACTAACCTGCTACATAGACTGTGTGACTGCGCTCACTGTGTGACATCACCATCCAATCACACACTAACCTGCTACATAGACTGTGTGACTGTGCTCACTGTGTGACATCACCATCCAATCACACACTAACCTGCTACATAGACTGTGTGACTGCGCTTACTCTGTGACATCACCATCCAGTCACACACTAACCTGCTACATAGACTGTGTGACTGTGCTGTGACATCACAATCCATTCACACTCTAACCAGCTACATAGACTGTGTGACTGCGCTTACTCTGTGACATCACCATCCAATCACACACTAACCTGCTACATAGACTGTGACTGCGCTCACTGTGTGACATCACCATCCAATCACACACTAACCTGCTACATAGACTGTGTGACTGCGCTCACTGTGTGACATCATCATCCAATCACACACTAACCTGCTACATAGACTGTGTGACTGCGCTGTGACATCACCATCCAATCACACACTAACCTGCTACATAGACTGTGTGACTGCGCTGTGACATCACCATCCAATCACACACTAACCTGCTACATAGACTGTGTGACTGCGCTTACTCTGTGACATCACCATCCAATCACACACTAACCAGCTACATAGACTGTGTGACTGCGCTGTGACATCACAATCCATTCACACTCTAACCTGCTACATAGACTGTGTGACTGCGCTTACTCTGTGACATCACCATCCAGTCACACACTAACCTGCTACATAGACTGTGTGACTGCGCTTACTCTGTGACATCACCATCCAATCACACACTAACCAGCTACATAGACTGTGTGACTGCGCTCACTGTGTGACATCATCCAATCACACACTAACCTGCTACATAGACTGCGTGACTGCGCTCACTGTGTGACATCACCATCCAATCACACACTAACCTGCTACATAGACTGTGTGACTGCACTTACTCTGTGACATCACCATCCAATCACACACTAACCTGCTACATAGACTGTGTGACTGCGCTTACTCTGTGACATCACCATCCAATCACACACTAACCTGCTACATAGACTGTGTGACTGCACCGTGACATCACCATCCAATCACACTCTAACCAGCTACATAGACTGTGTGACTGCGCTTACTCTGTGACATCACCATCCAGTCACACACTAACCTGCTACATAGACCGTGTGACTGCGCTTACTCTGTGACATCACCATCCAGTCACACACTAACCAGCTACATAGACTGTGTGACTGCGCTGTGACATCACCATCCAATCACACACTAACCTGCTACATAGACTGTGTGACTGCGCTGTGACATCACCATCCAATCACACACTAACCTGCTACATAGACTGTGTGACTGCGCTTACTCTGTGACATCACCATCCAGTCACACACTAACCTGCTACATAGATTGTGTGACTGCGCTCACTGTGTGACATCACCATCCAATCACACACTAACCTGCTACATAGACTGTGTGACTGTGCTCACTGTGTGACATCACCATCCAATCACACACTAACCTGCTACATAGACTGTGTGACTGCGCTTACTCTGTGACATCACCATCCAGTCACACACTAACCAGCTACATAGACTGTGTGACTGCGCTCACTGTGTGACATCACCATCCAATCACACACTAACCTGCTACATAGACTGTGTGACTGCGCTGTGACATCACCATCCAATCACACACTAACCTGCTACATAGACTGTGTGACTGCGCTTACTCTGTGACATCACCATCCAGTCACACACTAACCTGCTACATAGACTGTGTGACTGTGCTCACTGTGTGACATCACCATCCAATCACACACTAACCTGCTACATAGACTGTGTGACTGCGCTTACTCTGTGACATCACCATCCAATCACACACTAACCTGCTACATAGACTGTGTGACTGTGCTCACTGTGTGACATCACCATCCAATCACACACTAACCTGCTGCATAGACTGTGTGACTGCGCTCACTGTGTGACATCACCATCCAATCACACACTAACCTGCTACATAGACTGTGTGGCTGCGCCGTGACATCACCATCCAATCACACTCTAACCAGCTACATAGACTGTGTGACTGCGCTCACTGTGTGACATCACCATCCAATCACACACTAACCTGCTACATAGACTGTGTGACTGCGCTTACTCTGTGACATCACCATCCAATCACACACTAACCTGCTACATAGACTGTGTGACTGTGCTCACTGTGTGACATCACCATCCAATCACACACTAACCTGCTGCATAGACTGTGTGACTGCGCTCACTGTGTGACATCACCATCCAATCACACACTAACCTGCTACATAGACTGTGTGACTGCGCTTACTCTGTGACATCACCATCCAATCACACACTAACCTGCTACATAGACTGTGTGACTGTGCTCACTGTGTGACATCACCATCCAATCACACACTAACCTGCTGCATAGACTGTGTGACTGCGCTCACTGTGTGACATCACCATCCAATCACACACTAACCTGCTACATAGACTGTGTGACTGCGCTCACTGTGTGACATCACCATCCAATCACACACTAACCTGCTACATAGACTGTGTGACTGCGCTTACTCTGTGACATCACCATCCAATCACACACTAACCTGCTACATAGACTGTGTGACTGCGCTGTGACATCACCATCCTATCACACTCTAACCAGCTACATAGACTGTGTGACTGCGCTGTGACATCACCATCCAATCACACACTAACCTGCTACATAGACTGTGTGAGTCAGAATCAGTTGGAACTAGACCAAATGGCTATAGGTGACCCATTTGAGGTAAGTGTGAGTTCTTGGCCTGCCTTTGTACCTGCTTCCTCACTTCATTCTATGCGAATCATCAAATTGCAGTTGTTATATTAAAATTGCTGACCACACAGAACTGCGACAAACACAATTTTAGGCAGATGTCATATTTTAATCGCTAGCATGATTAGTTCATTTTTAAACTAGAACTAAATATTACATATATTTTGATATGTTGTAGAGAAAGGTAAACTGTATCATCTGTATTGTCTTTCTTTCCATGCCATTCATCACCTAAAAGAACAAAGGATGATACTGGCTAAGACAAGTTAGGGCAGAGAGAATAACTTCCACATGTGGATTCTGCTGATGATCAGGTGAATCGTGGTTTGCTTGTTTTTCTCTCTCTTTAATAATAGAGATATGTGAGCTGTTCAGAAAAGGGTATTTACTCACCTTTGTCCAAGTATATTCTTAATATCTGGTCTGTTCATAGTTTTCTGTAGGCTGGTTTGGCATTTGTGGAAGTATGAGTGTCAGCTCTGGAACACTAGTGGTTTTTCCTGTGAGTTATGCGGGTGATCATCATGAGTGGCTGAAATATTAATACCAGTATTCCTTAAGCCCAAGGAGCGTGTGCTTCTGGTGGCTCAGAGCCTGTGAGTCAGTTTATAGTTTGTTTAGAGAGATTTAACTTGTGGTTAAGTTGCTAATGGATCTGGCAGTTTCTTCTCACCAGAGTCTAATTCTGCTGCTGCTTCTCCTGTACAATCCTCGCTCTGTTATCTCATTTCCAACATGGCCGGACATGCATCCCTTGCACGACTCTTACAAAGACCCTTTCATGGCAGAGAAGACCTGAAACACATAAATGTTACACAGCCCCATACTGATTTTATGACTTACCTTTGTATACTGACTTCGGAGCACATGGGGAGCGAGTGGCAGGCCCTGAAGATACCTCCGATTCTTCTCAAGTTATTTATTTTAGTAATGGAAATGCTAAACGCCTTTAAAATAAACCAAACTTTAATGCTGGAAAAACAGAGGCATGCTTTTCTGGTCTTATCTTAGATTTCTTATGCTCACATCAGCCAAAAAATAATTGAAAAACAAAATAGCAGCTCAGGTGCTAGACGGAATGAAAAGCAACTTACATGGCAAAGAAGTGGTTATATCAGGTGTCTGATGGTGGCTCCCTGTGCAGTGGGTCCTGGATCTATCAACAGTTTCTTGGCTCAGTGGGGTTAGTATCAGGATACATTTGATATGATTTATCAGAGTTTATTTGGGCAGAAAATGTATCACTTTAACAAACTGACATTTGGTGTGTTGGATACTGGTCAGTATCTGTGTTTCAATTCACAAGAAAGCAACTTGTCTCCTAGCAGATGAGTGTGACAATGCTTGTGTGCTACCGTAAGCACAAGAGGAAGTGTAAGCATGATAAGCTCTGCTACTTTACAGAGTCATATAATATATGGAATTAAGAAAATTTTCCTAGTACATATATCAACAGATTGTCCATCTAACATTCCTTCGGCATGTTAGATGCATGTCCATCTAACATGCCAAAGGGACTGTAAATCAGATGGATACTGTGACAGAGTGCGTGTATGTCACACATGAAGATGTGTCAACATCTCCAGAAGCATGGGGTATGTTTACCCCTCCTCATACTGGGTGGACATATACTCTGTACAAGGCCCAGTATGAAATACACTACTAAGAGTAAGGAGTTCGAAAACTCACTGCTGGTGTAAACAGTGTTTATTTTTTATATAGCTCCTTCACTCCTATCCTTTACACTCCTCATGTCTGTTCCTTGTACCTGTGTATGGTTTACCTACATGTGTCTATATTAAAACTGCTGTTGAACTGTAGACCTGTCTACAGAGTCTTGAGTCAACTCTGTCCTCCACAAATGGTGTTAGAAGTGGGAACAAGTGAAGTCTTGACTCTTGGGACTAGAGTGCCATAATTAAGGCGCTTGTTTAAATGTTCATTTTGCTCCAGAAACAGTTATAAGATCAGGGTTTGCAACAACAGCAAGATGGAGTTGTGGACAAATACACTTGCGATCTCCAGACACTTTTTCAGCAAGTGAGGACTGGTCATCAGAAGTTGGTGAATTAAAAGAACAGGTCAGAAACAGTTCTGGCAACTCTGTTTTTCCAGATGACAATGACAGCACTGATTTCTATAATGACGAAAAAGTGACAGAGGGAGATGATCTAGAGGCCTCCATTGCCACATTTGAGATAGTTGTTTTATCCCAGACTAATTCTCTTATCACCCCTGCTAATAAGGTAATCACATGTGGTCTTTGGAGCTGGAAATACTGGGGACAATAAAAATGTCAAAACAACTATTTTTGACAATCTCTCACCACAGGAACTGGTGATGCAACAAAACTGAGGTCTTTGTATTTCCAACAGGCTATGGGCATCTGCTGGAACAGTTTATTAATGGTCTCCTTTATAGCATGGCTGTATGGCTTAAAATATATTGGGCCTCAAGCCTTAGGACTGCTGTCCATGTGGTTGAGAATGCCCTGGCTGTGGAATGGCTATTGTATGTTTTAATATGGAGAGGACGAAAAAGAGGTTAGTAATCTATTTCTATGGCCACAGGAAGGTCAACAGGAGCCAACAGTCATTCTGTCTACTATACCTTAGTGGCCTGAGTTGAACCTCAGAGAATTAAGCCCCCAGGATGATCTTTCTTTCACGGTTCCCAGAATCCAGTATCATATTCTCATCTGGGCAGCACGTTGGCTCAGTGGTTAGCACTTCTGCCTCACATCACTCGGGTAATGAGTTTAATTCCGCTGGGGTCTTGAGTTAAATTCCCGACCATGGCTTTATCTGTGTGGAGTTTGTATGTTCTCCCCGTGTTTGCGTGGGTTTCCCCTGGACGCTCCAGTTTCCTCCCACAATCCAAAAACATACTAGTAGGTTAATTGGCTGCTATCAAATATACCCTAGTCTATCTGTGTGTTGGGAAATTTAGACTGTAAGCTGCAATGGGGCAGGCACTGATGTGAGTGAGTTCTCTGTACAGCGTTGCAGAATTAGTGCCGCTATTTAAATAAATGATGATGATGATGATGATGATCTGGCTTAAGAGTGAAAACCGCATGCTATTTGGGATGTGGACTAAAGGGATATTTTAAAGCCAGCTACCCACAGATGAACTTTACCTATGTGGAGGTCACTGCCCTTAGTTTACTGGGGCTGCCTCTTTTGCAGGCACTGGTCCTAACTAAGGGGAAAATGGTAAGGAAGGTTGTAGACTCGTGTGTGAGAAATACCCTTGTTTTTTTTCGATGGTTTGCTAATGAATGTTCCATTCAGATTGGGTATATACATGGGGATGTGTTTTCTGACCGGACTGCCCAAGTCCTCTTACTATATGGGGAAATATGACTATCCCAAGATTGAGTGTATGTCCTTACGTGCCAGTTCCTGTATTGATAGGCAGAGACTGGCAGTAATTTGCTACCCTTTGTGCAGGGAAGGCCCTCAAGTTTTTGCTCAATACGAAAGAGATCCCTCGGGAAACGGTTCCTTTTTCTTCTTATCTTTCTCTATCCCAGATGAAAACTTCCAAAACCCTGATAATAGAGGAGGGGGTTTTCATATTGGCTGGATCTTGCGAGAGGTTCTTGTGAGGGTTTATGGTGGACCACAAACTAATGGTTAGGAGGTGGTAGGAAAGGCAAGCTCGAAAAGAGGAGTTTTGAGTGGGTGTTTGAAGGACTGAAGGTTGGGAAAGAGTCCAGTGAGTTGGGGTAGGGAGTTACATAGAATGGGGGCAGCACGGCAGAAGACTTGGAGGTGAGCATGGGAGGACGTAATGAGAGGTGAATTGAGGCAGAGGTCAGAGGTGAAGCGGAGTGGTCGAGTAGGTATATACCTTGAGAAAAGGTCAGAGATGTAAGGGGGAGAAGCGTTGGTAAGGGATTTGTAAGTGAGGGTAAGGAACTTGAACTGAATTCTGAAATGGATAGGAAGCCAATGAAGGGATTTACGCAGAGGAGAAGCGGAAGAGGTGTGATGGAAGAGGAAAATGAGCCGCAGCGTTCTGTATGGATTGAAGGTCAGGAAAGTAAGAGTCAGGAAAGCCAGGGAGAAAGAGGTTGCAATACTCGAGACGAGAAATGATGAGTGAATGGACCTAGATTTTGGTTGCTTCCAGAGAGAGAAAGGGACGGATTTTTGTGATGTTACGGAGGAGAAAGTAGCAGGATTTGGTGAGGTACTAATTATGAGGGGTAAAGCTGGGGGCAGAGACATGGGTGATGCCAAGGCAGCAGGCTTGGGTGACAGGAGAGAGAGTTATGTTGTCAACCAAGAGGGAGATATTGGGAGAGAGAAATACAGGTAGTTGCAGCCTAGAGACAGCTGGATACTTGGGTTAGGAAGGCGGGAAAGAGGTCAGGGGAGGAAAGATAGATTTGCGTGTTATCAGCATAGAGGTGGTATTGGAGGCCAAATGATTGAATAAGTTCACCAAAAGAGGTGGTGTAGAGAGATAAGAGCAGAGAGCCAAGGACAGAGCTTCTGGGACTGCAATAGATAGAGGAAGAGGGTGGGAGGAAGAGTCGGAAGCAGAGATGCTAAAAGAACGGGCAGAGAGGTAGGAGGCAAACCAAGAGAGAGCTGTTTCGCGAAGATTTAGAGAGTGAAGGGTGGTCAGAAGAGAACGATCATCTGTGCCAAAAGCAGCAGAGTGGTCGAGTAGTATGATAAGGGAGAAGTGACCTTTGCACTTAGCTGAGAGTAAGTCATCTGTTACTTTAGTGAGGGCAGTTTCAGTTGAGTGAAGGGGACTGAAGCCAGATGGGAGAGGGTCAGGAAGAGAGTGGGAAGAGAGAAAGTGGGTCTGGCAATTGAAAACAAGTCGGTCGAGAATTTTAGAAGCAAAGGGAAGCAGAGATACTGGGCGATAGTTGGAGAGGATGGGTCAAGGGAGGGTGTCTTGAGAATAGGGGAGATGAGAGCTAATAATGGTGATTTGGAGTTTTCTGACATTAACAACGATGTGTTTACCCTTTAACTGGTGACCCTCTCAGATCTCAGGATGATGTAAAGGGGATTTCTTTGTGTAAAACATGGGTTTGGTGAATTGTCAATTGTTAACATGTAAAGAATAACCCAGGAAGAGATAAAACCGTAGATACAATAATAGCTCTTTCATTAGACTGTGAGGTGACAATATCTTGTGGTTTCTGTCCTTATTGTCAAGTGATGGAACTCAGATGCCAGCCTTTAGCTCCTCTTATTTATCTATCCTTTTGTAAAAAACCGTTGTAGACATAGTGGGTTCACTAGAACCCTCTTCTAAAGTGTGCAAATGAATATTGGTGGTGATAGATTTTATCCAGAGGGGTTTCTGTTACAAACTTCTATGGCCTGAGAAGTAGCCAACAAGTTCATAGAACTTATTTCCAGAGTAGATCTGTTGAAAGTTGTCCTCATGGACCAAAACACAAACTTTAAGTGTTGTTTAGTGGAAAGGTAACCTGATTATACTTAGGACATCAGTCTATTATGTGCAGATTGATGGCCTAGTTGAGCAGTTTTCTATCCGTGTGGTGCCCCAGGGTTTAAACTGCTTTTTGAGCTATTATATGGCAAGAAGCTGTATCCTTGACATTTTGACAGAATCGTGAGAGTAACAAACCCTCAGGTCCAAGAATGTTTTATAGCATGGTTTGAATGTGCGCAACTTTCTGGATTTGATCGGTCTGTTGGCTAAGAAATCTACAACAAACAAAAGTGTGGTTGTATAACTGTAATGCCCCCGTTTGGGTCTTTGCAGCTATTGTTGGTACCCACACAGGAGAGCAAGGGTGTTTTTGAGGTTCTGCATTAGAGAAGTAGACTGTTTATTAGCCCAACACATAGAACATAGAAAATATATCATGTAAAGCATTTAAAGTCCTGGAACATAGACACGTTACATCACCACTAGGCAAAGCTTTTTATTTTGTATCTATATATGGCTTATAGTATACAATATAATTAATAAACAATGGCGCTCACAGCAGTATTGTATATATATGGTATATAGAAAAAAGTCCACATAAACACCTCTTCCACATATGGAGGCAGCCTTCCTTAGAAATGGTAGGTAATTCCAAGATGATAGAGTAAATAGAGTACAGGATTCGGCGCACAATGGTGTGTTACTGGGATAATTAGCTCAAGTTCAGTGGAAAATGATAAAGTTCAAGGTAGTTCAATGCTTCAAATTCCTGGACGGTCCTCTAGGACCATGGGTATTAGTCCAGTTTAGTAGACATTAAAAGACAGAAAAATATGTATGTATTTTATGTATTTGTTTGTAAATTTGTATGTATAATAGGGGAAACATCCAGGCATTGTACAAATACATTACTTTATATAAGTATGTACACTGTGCTTTTCTCTTGGCTTATATGCCTCTTCATGAAGAGAAGGATGTAAAAACATTTCATGAAAAGTGATGATTTCCGATGGTTTTGAAGTGGTGTTAGTTGCTGGGTAGTTCTGCACAGCATCAATGCCCAGTGGCATTAAATAAACTCAGATCTTTGCATATGTACAGTCTCCACCCCTACCAGCACATTTCAATATTTTACCCTATAAAAATAATCTCAGTTTTATAGACGCTGTGAGACGTCATTTCGCTGAGCACTGTGTCAGTGTCAGAGCAGCAGGTTCCACCCTAATGTCTGGCTTCTATCTTTCGCTTATTCCTATTCGATTTATCTGGCATTTCCGACATCTGCCGTGGCTGTGACGGCTCTTTTTGGAATCTGATTTCATACTTTATTCGTCCTCCTGTGAACCAGTCCTGGAGGACCGTGCTCTGATTCGGTATTATTACATTTGTTTACCAACTGCTTTATGCTCGAAGGCAGTGCAGAGTTCCCCGACCTGCGAGCTCCTGGATGCAAAGTACATACCACCTTACGGCGGCTCCTGGTGAAAATCAGGAGTCTTGTTGAGCTTTGCACCTCTGTAGTGCTAGTGCAAATTTTGGCTCAATATAGGAATCCACATTATCCTAACATTCAACTCCTCCAGTTTGAAAATGTCCTTGTTTCCTGAAAGAACAGGAGCTCCCTAGATTCCACATGCTTATGATGGAAAGAGGTCTAAATTTTCTTGTGTCTTGGTCCTGACCATTGGGAGTAGTGTTCTGAGTCTCTTGTGCATGCCCCTTGTCTTCTCTTTGCCCACTAACCTTTGCTCCTGAACCTTTAGCACCATTGCCTGCAGTTGATCTACCATGTGTGTCTTCATATCATGGAACTGCATGCAGCAGTATTAACTGGGTAACATGAAGGATTGGTGTGAAGGGCTATAACTACTGCTGTGGCAGCCCATATTGCAGCTATGGGGCCTGGCAGCCTGTTGATGAGAGGCGGATGCTCTGCGCGGGGTCTGTCACGTGCACATTGGAGCTAATTCCCCATAGTTGAGCACACCTTTTCTGGTAGATCTGAGAGTGATACATCAGCTTGTACATAGAATTGAGAACATTTATGAAATGATTGAGCAGGAAAAAGATACTTTGTAGCTGGCAACACAGTGATATTGGTCAATTTCTCAGATATTGCGGATCATGTGACTTCACAAAGACAGTGATGCTTGATGGCATCAGGTAACTGTACTCGTAAAATGACAGTCTGGTTCCTGTGCACCAGGTGTCATAATGTTATTAACATGCACACATTTGTTATCATTTATTTCCCCCAGGACGGCTCTAAGCAGATGAAGATTTCTTACCGTCTTGGCTGCATTGTAGTTATTTAAAGTAAACAAGCAATTCCAGCCCAGTAGTATGTGTGAGATTTAAGCGTGACATGTTGTTTTCAATGAATGTATATCTGTCAGCTCTTTTGTTTTGTAAAATTACAGTGATTGACAGTCAGAAAAAGTCTGTCCCCTTCCCAAGTGATCTGATTCATTTCGCAAATTCTCCCCTGACAATTGTCATGGAGAGAAGAACTTTGACAGGTCTCCCACATCGGCTGCTCCAAGTTATGTCTCTACCTAGAAATACATAATTACAGTAATTTAACCCAAGCAAAAGAGGAGATGATGTGTGTGTGGGGAGCTGATAAGGGGGTTGGAGCATATAGGAGCCAGGTGCCTATTATGACCTCTGCATTATATGTTTCATTCTCCAAAGTTCAGAGAGGAATCTTGAGAGTCCATATGAGACATTTGGGATGGTTTTATCACACCTCTCCTGAGTGAGGTCCATCATAGTCAGAGCCATCATTTATCTTCCCAATTGTATGTTATTGTATCACTTTATAAATCCTCACCCCTGTGTAACACATCTGTTGTTCCCAATGTCTCAGATGCCCCTGTTTTAACTCCTTCCCGGTGCTCCCTGCTGATGGCACCTTCATTTAGGTGCTCCTTGTGATGTGTGAGCGAATACATGTCCACATAATGCCAAATGCCCTCTTTTTTTAAACTCAGTCTTCTCTCTGGTGCCTGAGCAACAGGGTATGTTGTCGTTTATTTGTGCTTGTGCATTACTTTGTGATCTGTTTGACTGACCAACTCATGCTAAATTTAAATATATGACTTGTCTTGTCCTTCATATACTCAGGTACTGCCTAGTGGGGCTTGTTCTGAAAGTTATGACCAGTGGAGAACATCATTCCCTTGTGCACCCCTCGTAAAAACTGGAGTTCCTATTAGACTGTGCGCCTAAGATTTAGCCACTGCCACCAGAGTAAGTACACAGCTAGGGCAGTTCTACATGTGAAGCTCTTCAGAGGCAAGCAGAAGATCCTAATATGCACAGGTAATAAACGCCAAATCATTTTTAGTGACGTAGTGCAGTTAGACAGACATGATCCACGAGATTATGTATCACACACAACCTGCACATTCATGAAACATTTCTTGGTTAAGTAAAGATTCTTCCATTCTGCGCAGGGGTTTGAGTAACATATGAATGTAAACAATAGCAAGACATTTGGTATTCCTACTAGGGAATAAAATGCCACTTTACACTCCTGCCACTCAATCTTGCTCTGTGAAAAATGAATAAGATGAGAGTTGTGTTTCTTTAGCGCTCTCATAACATGGAACACACACCACGAAAAGGTTGGATGTGAAAAACCGCCCACTGAAAAGTACCTGGCACAAGAAAATTGAACACACCCGACCTCTTTAAAACAAAGTCTGTTTTGTGCTGTTACATTATACTAAACACCAAAATATTGTAATTATCTGAATAAGTATGTAAATGCCTGTAACACCCCCTGAGTTAGACATCCTGAGGGGTATTGCCGAATGTGTGTAATGCTCGTGTGCGTCTTCTCACCTCTCAGAAGCGCAGTGCTTCCAACTAAGTCTTCTCCAAGGACTGCGTGGATAGTGCTATCTTCCAGCAGGAGACTCCTTGTATCCAACACAAGCAACACGTAGCGCTCACACACGGAGTTATGTAATAACCACCTTCATACTTTTCTTAAGGGGTAAATGGCAGGTGGGTAGATGTAAGGGGTGTGTAGTGACTATAGACAATTGAACAGAAATATTAGAGTCCAGCAGGAAATATACCACTTAAAGAAAGCTGGGTTGAAAATAAACAATAGGGTAGAACAAAGTCAACAATAGATAATATGGGATAGTAGATGATTCGTCAGTCAAGGAATTTATCTCAATTAGATTCATAAAATGGATTTATATTCCTACAGCCCTACTGCACTGACATTCACACCTAGACCACGTACACTCATACGCTCCTGTCTGGTGGATGTTGAACAGCACATTAATAATAAACTACTGGGCAATTAATTCATAAATTGACCACATGGGGGGATAACAGTGTAAATTGCCTCTTACACTCCTCACCATGCTAAGAATCATGCCAAATCTTCCTCTCACTCTAACAAATACTAAACAATATAATATAACAGTTCTACAAGGTTGGGCACCGTTGGTGCACATAAATATTGGTAACCTGGGTTACATGTGAACCGCAGTACTTGTAGATTATGATAATCATCATCATCATCATCATTTATTTATATAGCGCCACTAATTCCACAGCGCTGTACAGAGAACTCACTCACATCAGTCCCTGCCCCATTGGAGCTTACAGTCTAAATTCCCTAATATAGACACACACTCACACAGACACAGACAGACAAACAGGGAGATAGACAGACAGAGAGTAGGGTCAATTTTGGACAGCAGACAATTAACCTATCGGTATGTTTTTGGAGTGTGGGAGGAAACCCACGCAAACACAGGGAGAACATACAAACTCCACACAGATAAGTCTATGGTCGGGAATCAAACTCATGACCCCAGTGCTATGAGGCAGAAGTGCTAACCACTAGGCCACTGTGCTGATGCTTATATAGGCATCTCCAACAATGGTAGATATGATGATAGGTGTAAGGGGACAATTTGGTTCAGTCTCACTCTACCACGTGTATGGGTCATATGGAGATATTTATGTTAATGCTAGGTAGGTGAGGCAGGTGTCGGTATAACACAGTCTCTCATGAATGACACCAGATTCTGCACCACTTAAATGTACACTAATTTGTCAACGACTGTAAGGAAGGCGATTCAGAACAGCAGCAACCCTGTCTGGCCAGGCTTCCTTTTGCTTGAAGGCCTTTCTGCTGACACCCAATTAACCAAGGTCAGGGGTCTCCCTCTCTGTCCATGGACTCCCTTCATAAACCCACTAGAGCAAAAAGTCACAAGGCTTGCCCATAGGCTCTCTAGGCCTGGTTACAGGTAAAACATCACCCACATTCTGTGTTGTGATGTAGTCTCCCTCTCTGACACTCTCACAGTCTTCTCTAAAGGATTATCTCTGGTAAACTGGGAGCTCACTCCCTTCACTACTAGGGTTAGTGTTACCAGTTTACACTTCTGCTGTCTCCATGCATCTGGCACTATATCTTCTCTCTCTCTGCTGCGGTGGAACTCAGTTCTCTCCTTACTCTCGTGCCTGTTCCCGTCCTCTGACAGACTCCATTCGCTCCTATCCTCTGCTCCTCCTCTTGCGTTTTGATGGCTGCATGTTCAGTGCCATTAAATTGAATCCCTGCTGCGGCAGGGGTTACATCTCTCTATTTATCATGACTTTAAAAAAGGCTCAGTTTCCAGTTTCCACAACGATACAATAATGTTACGTTCCGGAGATGAGTAATTATATATTGCTGCTATAAGAATAAATAGCACCCAAATTAGCGAAAAGACATCTCATTGAATAAAATTATAATTTCTCTTATTTATTAGCTTTAAACATATTTAGATATGAATTGAACTGTGCAAGATATACACAAAATATTTCCACTGGTGAATCATTTTCACCCATGTTAATGGCTGATTGAATGCGTTAATGTAATTTAAAGTAAGGTGCCCTCAGACCACCAGAGATTGTGCCCACCTACTACCATAATATTACTGTCAGATGGGCATCATCTTAAATACTGACATCACAGGATGTGGAATCAGCTGATGCACTCGCTCACGTGTTCCCATTGTATCACAGATGTCAAGATGCCACATGTGTCAGGGAGCCGTGTATCCCATCATATGACATGTGTCAGGAATCATGTTTCCCATTGTATGTAAGTGCATTCTTCCGGCATGTGCAGCAATTCAGAGCTAGGTTAGGGATGGGATAGATGTGGCATTGCCCCCACCTGGTATGATCGTGACCCTTTATCAAGCTCAGAGACAATTTTGAGAAGTGTGTAACTACTCCAACATTACTTGTGCAGATTACTGCTAGTACTATGTGCAACCATCACTTGGACCAGAACGTCAGTCTTTTAAAAGCATTAAAATACAGAAATATGTGTTACAGTCCCACTGTCAGAATGATTGTTGTTTGAGAGATTCTCATAGTTGTATTTTTAGAATATAGGGAGAAAAGATCTGTGCTCTGCTAAGCCTTAGTTGTGGCTCGATGCTTCCCAGCCAGAGTGTCGTGATGTCAGGCTGAATGTGCACAAGTAGAGATCAGCAAAGTTGCGAAATTTGCACAAAACGCATTTCGTGGCTGAACAGGTAATTTTGTAGATGTGTGAAATTCTGTATATAATCTTCAGTTCCGCGTTTGCTTCACCATTTCCCACTTTTCATAATATAGCTGGATGACGGAGGTCAGTTCCTGGTTGGTCAGGGTAGAATTGGGAATTCTGGGTGGAACTAAACTGGGGGGAATTTCGGGCGGAACCCTTAATGCCAAATTCTACCATAGAATCCTGCAAATGTCTATAGCCAAATGCCTATTGAGAAGAATATTACTCGGAATATTAAAATTGCCACCTACAAGATTAGAACAGTTTGAGTCTGAAATAATCTGTGCTGTTGTGAACTTTGAGATAGTCTGATAGGCTAATATGCTGTATGTATAATGGATGAGCAGTATATGATTATTTATTACAGTCCTGTGCTCCAGCCAAGCTCCTCTTAAAACCGGTGCAGGATTTGAGCGGTGGTTGTGGTGCTGAGAGCAGCTTTTTTGTGACACCGGTACACAGAGCCGGATTTAGACCTCATGGGGCCCTAGGCAAGATATTGGTTTGCCCCCCCCCCCTCCCTCCCTCCCTGAAACAACCCATAGCACTATATTTTT
Organism: Mixophyes fleayi; assembly: GCF_038048845.1. Lineage (NCBI taxonomy): Eukaryota > Metazoa > Chordata > Amphibia > Anura > Limnodynastidae > Mixophyes > Mixophyes fleayi. The sequence continues at coordinate 1,500,074 of NC_134407.1, forward strand.
TTTAGCATAGCATATACTCCTATAGTTAAGTAGAAGGTTAAACTATGTGCCGCCGCACATCACGCTGCTCCTCCTGCATCACCATGTGGCCCCTCATTATTGTCCCTCTCATCACACTGTGCTCTCCTTTATCATTACACTACATCACACTGCGGCCCCTCATTATTGTCCCTCTCATCACACTGTGCTCTCCTTTATCATTACACTGCATCACACTGTGGTCCCTCATTACTGTCCCTCTCATCACACTGTGCTCTCCTTTATCATTACACTACATCACACTGTGGTCCCTCATTACTGTCCCTCTCATCACACTGTGCCCTCCTTTATCATTACACTGCATCACACTGTGGTCCCTCATTATTGTCCCTCTCATCACACTGTGCCCTCCTTTATCATTACACTGCATCACACTGCGGCCCCTCATTACTGTCCCTCTCATCACACTGTGCTCTCCTTTATCATTACACTGCATCACACTGTGGTCCCTCATTACTGTCCCTTTCATCACACTGTGCCCTCCTTTATCATTACACTGCATCACACTGTGGTCCCTCATTACTGTCCCTTTCATCACACTGTGCCCTCCTTTATCATTACACTGCATCACACTGTGGTCCCTCATTACTGTCCCTTTCATCACACTGTGCCCTCCTTTATCATTACACTGCATCACACTGTGGTCCCTCATTACTGTCCCTTTCATCACACTGTGCCCTCCTTTATCATTACACTGCATCACACTGTGGTCCCTCATTACTGTCCCTTTCATCACACTGTGCCCTCCTTTATCCTTACACTGCATCACACTGTGGTCCCTCATTACTGTCCCTTTCATCACACTGTGCCCTCCTTTATCATTACACTGCATCACACTGTGGTCCCTCATTACTGTCCCTTTCATCACACTGTGCCCTCCTTTATCATTACACTGCATCACACTGTGGTCCCTCATTACTGTCCCTCTCATCACACTGTGCTCTCCTTTATCATTACACTGCATCACACTGTGGTCCCTCATTACTGTCCCTCTCATCACACTGTGCCCTCCTTTATCATTACACTGCATCACACTGCGGCCCCTCATTACTGTCCCTCTCATCACACTGTGCCCTCCTTTATCATTACACTGCATCACACTGTGGTCCCTCATTATTGTCCCTCTCATCACACTGTGCCCTCCTTTATCATTACACTACATCACACTGTGGTCCCTCATTACTGTCCCTCTCATCACACTGTGCCTTCCTTTATCATTACACTGCATCACACTGTGGTCCCTCATTACTGTCCCTCTCATCACACTGTGCCCTCCTTTATCATTACACTGCATCACCATGCGGCCCCTCATTATTGTCCCTCTCATCACACTGTGCTCTCCTTTATCATTACACTACATCACACTGTGGTCCCTCATTACTGTCCCTCTCATCACACTGTGCCCTCCTTTATCATTACACTGCATCACACTGTGGTCCCTCATTATTGTCCCTCTCATCACACTGTGCCCTCCTTTATCATTACACTGCATCACACTGTGGTCCCTCATTACTGTCCCTCTCATCACACTGTGCCCTCCTTTATCATTACACTGCATCACACTGCGGCCCCTCATTACTGTCCCTCTCATCACACTGTGCCCTCCTTTATCATTACACTGCATCACACTGTGGTCCCTCATTATTGTCCCTCTCATCACACTGTGCCCTCCTTTATCATTACACTACATCACACTGTGGTCCCTCATTACTGTCCCTCTCATCACACTGTGCCCTCCTTTATCATAACACTGCATCACACTGCGGCCCCTCATTACTGTCCCTCTCATCACACTGTGCCCTCCTTTATCATTACACTGCATCACACTGTGGTCCCTCATTATTGTCCCTCTCATCACACTGTGCCCTCCTTTATCATTACACTGCATCACACTGTGCCCTCCTTTATCATTACACTGCATCACACTGTGGCCCCTCATTATTGTCCCTCTCATCACACTGTGCCCTCCTTTATCATTACACTGCATCACACTGTGGCCCCTCATTATTGTCCCTCTCATCACACTGTGCCCTCCTTTATCATTACACTACATCACACTGTGGTCCTTCATTACTGTCCCTCTCATCACACTGTGCCCTCCTTTATCATTACACTGCATCACACTGTGGTCCCTCATTACTGTCTCTCTCATCACACTGTGCCCTCCTTTATCATTACACTGCATCACACTGTGGTCCCTCATTACTGTCCCTCTCATCACACTGTGCCCTCCTTTATCATTACACTACATCACACTGTGGTCCCTCATTACTGTCCCTCTCATCACACTGTGCCCTCCTTTATCATTACACTGCATCACACTGTGGTCCCTCATTACTGTCCCTCTCATCACACTGTGCCCTCCTTTATCATTACACTGCATCACACTGTGGTCCCTCATTACTGTCCCTCTCATCACACTGTGCCCTCCTTTATCATTACACTGCATCACACTGTGGTCCCTCATTACTGTCCCTCTCATCACACCGTGCCCTCCTTTATCATTACACTACATCACACTGTGGTCCCTCATTACTGTCCCTCTCATCACACTGTGCTCTCCTTTATCATTACACTGCATCACACTGTGGTCCCTCATTACTCTCCCTCTCATCCCACTGTGCCCTCCTTTATCATTACACTGCATCACACTGTGGTCCCTCATTACTGTCCCTCTCATCACACTGTGCCCTCCTTTATCATTACACTACATCACACTGTGGTCCCTCATTACTGTCCCTCTCATCACACTGTGCCCTCCTTTATCATTACACTGCATCACACTGTGGTCCCTCATTACTGTCCCTCTCATCACACTGTGCCCTCCTTTATCATTACACTGCATCACACTGTGGTCCCAGCAGTTAAAGAATAATGTCCATGGACCCCATATTTTGTCAAAGGATCTAGCAGAATTTTGAATTATACTGGTCATATACTCCATACGATGATTATTAAGCTCAGTGGTCAAAGTGGAAGTTTAGAAGTGGCGGTATGAAAAATGTAATGGGAATGTAATCAAGTGAATGGAATTTTATTATTTTACAATGAAGGCAGTATGAGAAGTAACGGTATGGCCTACTACTATATACACCCCACTTCCACCACTGCTTACCTTTCAATTCACACAAATTGTACTTTATCTTTAACTAAACTTAGGGATTAATCATAATTAACATGTCAAGAAACTGCAATTCATAGTTAGCAAGCCCAGTAATAGAAAAACAGCAGTCTCCTATCACTACCATGTCATAGACCGCCCGCCACTACAGTTACTGACTGCAGCCCTCTACCTACAGAAACATGAAAAACTGCTGGAATGCAATAATCATGTTAATATGTCGGTCTTCTGCATGAATCCCATAGTGCAACATTTAAACAAGTCAGACCTCCTCATAATATAAATCCCACCAGATTCAGGATAGTTGGCAGACTGCCCTGCTCTCTCCTACCTGTTCTCGTCACTTTCACGGCTTGTGGCTGCTGGTGTCTTTAGATCAGTTGCTGTTTGTCTGGATCCTGGAATGTTGGAGGCCCTATTTGGAAAAAAAATGGGTACACGAAATTTAGTAAACTTCAACCAGCCACAGTGTTAAATCAATATAGCACCCACATTTTATAAGTAGACCTCCCTCCAACCAAAACATTAAATTAATAGCATACACATTTAATAAATAGACCCATTTCCCTCCAACCAGCTCCAACATTAAATTAATAGTGTTACCATTTAAAAAATAAACCTATTTCACTCCCACAAACAGCCCCTCATACATACACACACACACACACACACACACACACACACACACACATAATATAAATACACTGGCCCCTCCCACACACATAATATACATACACTGGCCCCTCACACACATATTACATTAATATAAAGGGTGCCTCTTTTCATTTTGAGGTAAGAGAGGTGTCAGGATTGAGGCAGCGGATCATGTGAGGGAATAGATAATGAGCACGTGTCATGGGGAATATCAAAGAAAAGCTGGTGAGTGTTGTAAGGGTATTGTTGGCTGAGGAGGGGCCGTGTGGGGAACAGACTTTTAACTCACATGCCCCCCCTCTGCCCAGCACCTTCACACATGCTGCCTCTCTGCCCAGCGCCTTTAGCCACACATGCCCCCCCTATGCCCTGCAGCTTCTATCACATATGCCCCCCCTGCAGCTTCCATCACATGTGCCCCCCTGTGCCCCGCAGCTTCCATCACACATGCCCCCTGTGCCCTGCAGCTTCCATTACACATGACCCCCCTATACCCTGCAGCTTCTATCACATATGCCCCCCCTGCAGCTTCCATCACACATGCCCCCCCTGTGCCCTGCAGCTTCCAAGTACCCTTCTTCTTACTTTTTTCCACATGAATGATGACAGGAACAGAAGAAATGATGGAGCTCCTGCACCGACCACTTTAGAATTCCAGCAGCCTGCCTTCACTGTGTATCATGTGACCGCTGCGATCACATGACCCTGATGCCATACACTACAGGTACATTGCCACTACTGCCTCTACCCCTAGTTCTAACACCAGCCCCTCCCTCGATTCGCAGCAACACCCCCCCCCCCCCCCAAAAAAATGTTTTTTTCTCCCTTGTCCCCCCCATCTGGGCCCCCGGAAAGCTGCTAGGCCCTGGGCAGGTGCCTAGGTTGCATAGCGGTAAATCCGGCCCTACCGTTACATGCGCTCCAATCTTCTGACTGCATGTGATTAATGCACTCAGTATGACAGTGGCCAAGCAGTCATTAATGTTTTCCTCTTACATTGAAAGCATTAATTCTCTTTCCTGTAATTGTTCACAGAACCTGCTATATAAATCCTCCTGGGTTTCCCCTGAATTAAACCCCCCTGAGGTTCACAAAGCTTCAAAGCTTTGTCTCAAAATAATTGTTATGTTTCTGCATCCAGTTTTGAAAACAGTGGTGAGCAGCATGACAAGTGGTATTTTATGGGGACTCCCAAGAAGTCCTCGATCCCGAAGGCAGGCCACACAATATAAAGAAGCATTAGATCACATTATGAGGACGAGCATGAAACATTCACAAAGCTAAACACATGGACATTAAGAGCCAGGCAGACGAGGCACCTGCCTAAGGTGCAGTTGGATGTGAATGGGGGTGGGTAAGAATAAATTATTACCTTATTTAGTTTCACATTTATTTTATTAGTTGTGGTACTGTTGGTGGCTGCTCAGCACTTCACTAAGAACAAACAAGCTGCTCCCTGATATGTCATTAGCTCATGCACAAGATCGTACGTTACACATTAACTAACTACCCAGGAGGGCCTGATTATCCAGTAGGCTGACTGGGCTGCAACCTTGGGAGCAAAGGCTTTTTTTGGGGGTGGGACAAGACTTTTAGGGGTGCAAAATTGTGACGGAGAGATATAAACTGAAATTCATTTTAAAATATGACATAAAAGTTGTTCTCCAAAATAAACAGAAAACATGAAAGAAAAATGTACTAAGGTTGTAATCTTGATGTATTCCCATGGTAAAATCTGATGTGAGTTATTAAAAAGAGCAAAGCAAAATAAGGGGTAAGTTTTCTCCTGGACAAACCATGTAACAATGCAAATTAGTTAATTAGTTTACACATAAGGAAAATACTGGCTGCTTTTTCATGTAGCGCACAAATACTTATTTGTTTTTACACTGAAATTTAAAGTTGATCTAGGACATGCCCTACCCCAACTATATATCTGTTCCTAAATTTTAAATTTACCTCCCTCTCCAATGCACCATGGTTTGCTATGGTCCAAATTGACTCCCTTTTCATCTTGGCTCTCCTTAATGACTCAGGCCCAATGAGTAATCCTTGAGTCTGCGCTTGAGGACAAGCGAGTAGGAGAATACAAGAATGGTGACAGGCGCAGACGCGACGGTCCCCTCCACCTTCACCCTCAGTAGTGCCTCCGTCCTGCTTTACAGTTCTGATTTTAATGAAAATAAAATGTGTGACAAAGATTGCGGTGACCCGTTTAAAAAACCAAGTGGACCAAAACACGCAAATGTAAACGTTGGTGAGTGGGTGTGAAGGAAGCAGGATTTTAAATGAAGGGTAAGTTCTGTTTAACCTTCAGCTTGGTGAGGAAGGTGAGGGGGCGCTATGAGCATATTAGCCTAGGGCAGCCCACACGGCAGAGCCCGGATAATGTGCCGCTCACACGGCAGAGCCCGGATAATGTGCCGCTCATACGGCAGAGCCCGGATAATGTGCCGCTCACACGGCAGAGCCGGATAATGTGGGCCTCACAGCGCGGGAGCCGGATAATGTGCCGCTCACACGGCAGAGCCCGGATAATGTGCCGCTCACACGGCAGAGCCGGATAATGTGCCGCTCACACGGCAGAGCCCGGATAATGTGCCGCTCATACGGCAGAGCCCGGATAATGTGCCGCTCACACGGCAGAGCCCGGATAATGTGCCGCTCATACGGCAGAGCCCGGATAATGTGCGTCTCACACGGCAGAGCCCGGATAATGTGCCGCTCACACGGCAGAGCCCGGATAATGTGCCGCTCACACGGCAGAGCCCGGATAATGTGCCGCTCACACGGCAGAGCCCGGATAATGTGCCGCTCACACGGCAGAGCCCGGATAATGTGCCGCTCACACGGCAGAGCCCGGATAATGTGCGTCTCACACGGCAGAGCCCGGATAATGTGCGTCTCACACGGCAGAGCCCGGATAATGTGCCGCTCATACGGCAGAGCCCGGATAATGTGCCGCTCACACGGCAGAGCCCGGATAATGTGCCGCTCACACGGCAGAGCCCGGATAATGTGCGTCTCACACAGTAGAGCCTGGATAATGTGCCGCTCACACTGCAGAGCCCGGATAATGTGCCGCTCACACTGCAGAGCCCGGATAATGTGCCGCTCATACGGCAGAAACCGGATAATGTGCCGCTCACACGGCAGAGCCCGGATAATGTGCCGCTCACACGGCAGAGCCCGGATAATGTGCCGCTCACACGGCAGAGCCCGGATAATGTGCCGCTCACACGGCAGAGCCCGGATAATGTGCCGATCACACGGCAGAGCCCGGATAATGTGCGTCTCACACGGCAGAGCCCGGATAATGTGCCGCTCACACGGCAGAGCCCGGATAATGTGCCGCTCACACGGTAGAGCCGGATAATGTGCCGCTCATACGGCAGAGCCGGATAATGTGCCGCTCACACTGCAGAGCCCGGATAATGTGCCGCTCACACGGCAGAGCCCGGATAATGTGCGTCTCACACGGCAGAGCCCGGATAATGTGCCGCTCACACGGCAGAGCCCGGATAATGTGCCGCTCACACGGCAGAGCCCGGATAATGTGCCGCTCACACGGCAGAGCCCGGATAATGTGCCGCTCACACGGCAGAGCCCGGATAATGTGCCGCTCACACGGCAGAGCCCGGATAATGTGCGTCTCACACGGCAGAGCCCGGATAATGTGCGTCTCACACGGCAGAGCCCGGATAATGTGCCGCTCATACGGCAGAGCCCGGATAATGTGCCGCTCACACGGCAGAGCCCGGATAATGTGCCGCTCACACGGCAGAGCCCGGATAATGTGCGTCTCACACAGTAGAGCCTGGATAATGTGCCGCTCACACTGCAGAGCCCGGATAATGTGCCGCTCACACTGCAGAGCCCGGATAATGTGCCGCTCATACGGCAGAAACCGGATAATGTGCCGCTCACACGGCAGAGCCCGGATAATGTGCCGCTCACACGGCAGAGCCCGGATAATGTGCCGCTCACACGGCAGAGCCCGGATAATGTGCCGCTCACACGGCAGAGCCCGGATAATGTGCCGCTCACACGGCAGAGCCCGGATAATGTGCCGATCACACGGCAGAGCCCGGATAATGTGCGTCTCACACGGCAGAGCCCGGATAATGTGCCGCTCACACGGCAGAGCCCGGATAATGTGCCGCTCACACGGTAGAGCCGGATAATGTGCCGCTCATACGGCAGAGCCGGATAATGTGCCGCTCACACGGCAGAGCCCGGATAATGTGCCGCTCACACGGTAGAGCCGGATAATGTGCCGCTCATACGGCAGAGCCGGATAATGTGCCGCTCACACGGCAGAGCCCGGATAATGTGCCGCTCACACGGCAGAGCCCGGATAATGTGCCGCTCACACGGCAGAGCCCGGATAATGTGCCGCTCACACGGCAGAAACCGGATAATGTGCTGCTCACACGGCAGAAACCGGATAATGTGCCGCTCACACGGCAGAGCCCGGATAATGTGCCGCTCACACGGCAGAGCCCGGATAATGTGCCGCTCACACGGCAGAGCCCGGATAATGTGCCGCTCACACGGCAGAGCCCGGATAATGTGCCGATCACACGGCAGAGCCCGGATAATGTGCGTCTCACACGGCAGAGCCCGGATAATGTGCCGCTCACACGGCAGAGCCCGGATAATGTGCCGATCACACTGCAGAGCCGGATAATGTGCCGCTCACACTGCAGAGCCGGATAATGTGCCGCTCACACGGCAGAGCCCGGATAATGTGCCGCTCACACGGCAGAGCCCGGATAATGTGCGTCTCACACGGCAGAGCCCGGATAATGTGCCGCTCACACGGCAGAGCCCGGATAATGTGCCGCTCACACGGCAGAGCCCGGATAATGTGCCGCTCACACTGCAGAGCCGGATAATGTGCCGCTCACACGGCAGAGCCCGGATAATGTGCCGCTCACACGGTAGAGCCCGTATAATGTGCCGATCACACTGCAGAGCCGGATAATGTGCCGCTCACACGGCAGAGCCCGGATAATGTGCCGCTCACACTGCAGAGCCGGATAATGTGCCGCTCACACGGTAGAGCCCGGATAATGTGCCGCTCACACGGCAGAGCCCGGATAATGTGCCGCTCACACTGCAGAGCCGGATAATGTGCCGCTCACACGGTAGAGCCCGGATAATGTGCCGCTCACACGGCAGAGCCCGGATAATGTGCCGCTCACACGGCAGAGCCGGATAATGTGCCGCTCATACGGCAGAGCCCGGATAATGTGCCGCTCACACGGCAGAGCCCGGATAATGTGCCGCTCATACGGCAGAGCCCGGATAATGTGCCGCTCACACGGCAGAGCCCGGATAATGTGCCGCTCACACGGTAGAGCCCGGATAATGTGCCGCTCACACGGCAGAGTCCGGATAATGTGCCGCTCACACGGCAGAGCCCGGATAATGTGCCGCTCACACTGCAGAGCCGGATAATGTGCCGCTCACACGGCAGAGCCCGGATAATGTGCCGCTCACACGGCAGAGCCGGATAATGTGCCGCTCACACGGCAGAGCCCGGATAATGTGCCGCTCACACTGCAGAGCCCGGATAATGTGCCGCTCACACGGCAGAGCCCGGATAATGTGCCGCTCACACGGCAGAGCCCGGATAATGTGCCGCTCATACGGCAGAGCCCGGATAATGTGCCGATCACACGGCAGAGCCCGGATAATGTGCTGCCTGGAACCTGAGAAATAATGGGCACTTGGCACATCCTGGCTGCTGTATTGTCTCCTCTAGGTGTGCAATGTTTCTCCTTCCTCTCATAGGGAGACGCCAGATATCCAATAGCTTCATTAAGCCTCGTTAGCAGCAATTGGGATCATTAACACCGGCTGGACTTTGCACTGTAAGAATAGAGAAGTGTTATATTTCTCCGCTCTCCCCTTCTTGAGTTGCTTAATTATCTATGTTGAAGCGTGTTTACTGCTTCTTTGACTCTCTCATTTCCAAAGTGTCTTTTCTAACCCTCCCGGGTCCTATAACACCTGTACGTGTACATCCTTTAAAATAACAAATAAAAGGTGTTTTGAGTGAAAATACTTTACGTATCTAAAGGCTAGCAGAACTAGTGTTCATCTCTGACACTGAATCCATCATACAAATTCTCCTTCCAATGCAGAACCTACCACAACAATCCTCTCTATGATTCACAGTCTATCATAGAACTTGTCTCTGTGTTGCACAGTCTACTGTACAAAGAAAGGCTTATTTCCGAAAGTAACACAATAACTAAGAAAGCCCTAATGGCGCCAAGACCTGTCAAAATTGCAGATAAGGTGTTGCCAGGATTTAATAACAAAACTCTAAGTACTTTAATGAACAATAACAAAACTAAATGACAAACATTAAATTAATTATAATAGTTTATACATAAATTGATCCAAATCATTATTTGAGATTTGGGTTTTAGAGTGCTACCATGATGTTCATATAAATGTTTAGTATAGTGAATACAGAATCAATAGCAATTCGGAGTACTATTGTGGTCAATAAAAAATAGCACAGTGACGATTAATCTCAAATTACTCCCCATATAGTTGTCTGAATAAAATCAAAGGGAAATGGCAGCTCACTGATCCGGAGGTAGTTATTAATACCTCAACTTTAGTCCATATTCTTGTTGTATTCTACCTGTATATTTGTTTATTCAGTGTGTTTGGTCTTTGTATTTTGTTCTTCATGTTTTGTGTAATGTGTAATGGATCACTGCTTTCTGTATATGTCATGTACAGCGTTGTGGACCTTTTGTGGCACATTATAAATAAAACATAAAAATAATAATATTACTCTGGAGAAAATGACATGAACACCTATGATTCTTGTCATAAGGCAAGCTCTAAAAACTTTCAGTCGAAGCATAAATGAAAGATCTTTGAAACTATATTAAAACTAGTTTGAATAATACTACCAATAGGCATGCAACAAATTAATAAACACTCTCTGTGGATGCAGAATCTTTAGTGTAAAATCTATCAGTTACAGGTGGAGACATAATCAGTGGTGGGTGGAGAACACTGCTCGGTGGCACGTGGATAATATAGACATTACATGGTGGTGGGCAGTACCCACCACCATGTAATGTGGTGGGTACTCTGTAGCACACGGAGACATAAACATTATTCACTGGCAGGTGAAGACAGACATTACTGAGTGGTGGATGGAGATGTAGACATTACTCGGTCACAGGTGGAGACAGACATTACTTAGTGGTGGGTGGAGACATAGACATTACTTGGTCACAGGTGGAGACAGACATTACTCAGTGGTGGGTGGAGACATAGACATTACTCGGTCACAGGTGGAGACAGATATTACTCAGTGGTGGGTGGAGACATAGACATTACTCGGTCACAGGTGGAGACAGACATTACTCAGTGGTGGGTGGAGACATAGACATTACTCGGTCACAGGTGGAGACAGACATTACTCAGTGGTGGGTGGAGACAGACATTACTCAGTGGTGGGTGGAGACATAGACATTACTCGGTCACAGGTGGAGACAGACATTACTCAGTGGTGGGTGGAGACATAGACATTACTTGGTGACAGGTAGAGACAGACTCAGTGGTGGGTGAAGACATAGACATTACTTGGTGACAGGTGGAGACAGACATTACTCAGTGGTGGGTGGAGACATAGACATTACTTGGTCACAGGTGGAGACAGACATTACTCAGTGGTGGGTGGAGACACAGACATTACTTGGTGACAGGTAGAGACAGACTCAGTGGTGGGTGAAGACATAGACATTACTTGGTGACAGGTGGAGACAGACATTACTCAGTGGTGGGTGGAGACAGACATTACTTGGTCACAGGTGGAGACAGACATTACTCAGTGGTGGGTGGAGACATAGACATTACTCGGTCACAGGTGGAGACAGACATTACTCAGTGGTGGGTGGAGACATAGACATTACTTGGTCACAGGTGGAGACAGACATTACTCAGTGGTGGGTGGAGACATAGACATTACTTGGTGACAGTTGGAAACAGAAATTACTCAGTGGTGGGTGGAGACACAGACAATACTTGGTGACAGGTGGAGACAGAAATTACTCAGTGGTGGGTGGAGACATAGACATTACTTGGTCACAGGTGGAGACAGACATTACTCAGTGGTGGGTGGAGACATAGACATTACTTAGTTACAGGTGGAGACCGACATTACTCAGTGGTGGGTGGAGACACAGACATTACTTGGTGACAGGTGGAGACAGACATTACTCAGTGGTGGGTGGAGACAGACATTACTCAGTGGTGGGTGGAGACAGACATTACTCAGTGGTGGGTGGAGACACAGACATTACTTGGTGACAGGTGGAGACAGAAATTACTCAGTGGTGGGTGGAGACATAGACATTACTTAGTGACAGGTGGAGACAGACATTACTCAGTGGTGGGTGGAGACAGACATTACTCAGTGGCGGGTGGAGACACAGACAATACTTGGTGACAGGTAGAGACAGAAATTACTCAGTGGTGGGTGGAGACAGACATTACTCAGTGGTGGGTGGAGACACAGACATTACTTGGTGACAGGTGGAGACAGAAATTACTCAGTGGTGGGTGGAGACATAGACATTACTTGGTCACAGGTGGAGACAGACATTACTCAGTGGTGGGTGGAGACATAGACATTACTTAGTGACAGGTGGAGACAGACATTACTCAGTGGTGGGTGGAGACACAGACATTACTTGGTGACAGGTGGAGACAGACATTACTCAGTGGTGGGTGGAGACACAGACTTTACTTGATGACAGGTGGAGACACACATTGATTAGTGGTGGGTGGAGACATAGATTTTACCCGGGGACAGGGAAAACACTAATATTATTATGGTAATTGAGTGGCAGGTAGAGACCATAATTTGGAAATGGCAGTTATACTGATAGTAATCTGGGGCAGCTGATGCTCCTGTTACGTGTCACTATTTACCACCTATCTGGAGTAATATACTGTTTCCATGCCAAGCAATTTAGGTCAAGCAATTATGATGTATTTTACAGTTGGCACCACTGCTGATCAAAGTGCTGTTACAGTAATTCTCTACCTATACATGAATATTTCATCTGGGGGGAATCGCCCTGCAGGTAAAGAACAGACTCTTAATTAAATTGATGTCAATATTTTCAAGCTCAACTTCTTTCATGTAAACGTCCGTGACGCCTATACATCTAGGGGAAAAACACACTTTAATTGCATGATAACCAATATTTTGTGTTAGTAGAGAATTATATTAACCCATGCAGGGATGTACCAAGTTGTAGAACCAGGCTAAGGATCTGCTCTCTTCACACACATCATAGCTGATGGGTTGTACTGTGATTTGTTAATGTTTCAGAGACTCATTTACAGTTAGGAGCAAAGCAAAAAAGGAGGAGCAAATTTTCCCTGGACAAATGATGCTTTAATGTGAGAGCTGAAAGTGCATTATATGCAGGGATAATACTGGCTGCCTTATGGTGGAGGTAATGGACAGCTTTATGGTTACACTGAGAGTTAGAATTGAGTCAGGATCCCCTCCCAACTGTAAATCTGTCCGTACATCTAACCCCCCCGTCCTCAGTCCAACATGGTTTTGCCAAGGTGCAAAATAGCTTCATTTATTGCTTTTGCTCCTATGTCTAAATGAGGCTGTCGGTGTATAGTCAGCGCACACATTGTGTTACATACTTGCCTACACTCCTGGAATATCGGTCGGGGAGACTGCTGAATTTCGGGGAGTCTCCCTGAAGATCAGGCTTCCCTGGAGTGCCTCCAATTCACTATGCAATGTGTGTCATCATTGCGGCATTGCACAGAAGGGGGCCTGGCCTTGTTGGCGCAATCACGTCCACATGACTCTCCACCACTTGCCATGTGATCTCCCCTTTGGGATCTCCCGGAGGGGAGGTTTTAAATGTCGGCAAGTATGGTGTGGCAGCTATAACAAGTAATTGGAATGATTGTATTTGATGTTGGCTGGTTCATGAGCACTGAACACTTAGTCTAATTTCTAAAACATTTTATAAATTCGTTATTACAGAAGCCAGAATGCTATAAATTTCTTCTTCACCCAGCGCTATTTGTCATTTCAATAAGGCATTGTGTTAGGTAATCCTAACTTAGCCTTGACAATAGGTAGAGGGAGCGTTGTAAGTGACAGAAGTGTTATTAATTGCAGATACATTGCCAGGTATTGTATTTCCTACTGCTTCTTTGTAACACTATCATGTTCCAGTAACTTACATTTTATATATATTTATATATACAGTGGTGGAAGTGGGGTGTATACGGTGGTATGTCATACTGCCACCTCTCCTACTGCTTCATTGTAACACTATCACATTCCAGTCACTTACATTATATATATATATATATTAACGATGAGCGAACTCGGATTATCGCAATCCGAGCTCACCCGAACAGTGCGGATCCGAGGCCGATCCGAGCGCTGTTCGGGTATTTCCGCCGCTGAGAAAAACTGAAAACGAGGCTATGAGTCCAAATCCCACCGTCAGATCTCGCGATACTTGGATTCTATAAATTCCCCGCTTGCCGCCGCCATCTTCACTCGAGCATTGATCAGGGAAGCGGGAGGTTGGGTTTTGTTAGTGGTGCTGTGTCCTGTGCTCTGTCCTGCTGAGTCCAGTGGTACTGTGTCCTGTGCTCTGTCCTGCTAAGTCCATTAGTATAAAAAAATTATAAAAAAATTATAAAAAAATTATTAAAAAAAATTATAAAAAAATATAAAAAAAGTATAAAAAAATTAGTACTGCAATATCTAACTACGTTCAATGTTCCTGCAGTAAAAAGGAATTTCTACTGCAATATCTAACTACGTTCACTGTTCCTGCAGTATAAAAAAATACTACTGCAATATATAACTACGTTCACTGTTCCTGCAGTATAAAAAATTAGTACTGCAATATCTAACTACGTTCACTGTTCCTGCAGTAAAAAGGAATTTCTACTGCAATATCTAACTACGTTCACTGTTCCTGCAGTAAAAAGGAATTTCTACTGCAATATATAACTGTTCACTGTTCCTGCAGTATAAAAAAAATACTACTGCAATATATAACTACGTTCACTGTTCCTCCAGTATAAAAAAATTAGTACTGCAATATTTAACAACGTTCACTGTTCCTGCAGTATAAAAGAATTAGTATTGCAATATTTAACTACGTTCACTGTTCCTGCAGTCAAAAAAAATTAGTACTGCAATATTTAACTACTTTCACTGTTCCTGCAGTCAAAAATTGTTAAAGTGCGCATGTCCTATTTCACCAACATAAGTGTGGGTGGGAGGGCCCAAGGACAATTCCATCTTGCACCTCTTTTTTTGGCATTATGTGCTCTTTGGGGCCTAGCTTTTGAAACTGCCATCCTGTCTGCCACTGCAGCGCCACTAGTAGATGGGCCACGTGTTTGTGCCGCCCACTTGTGTCGCTTAGCTTAGTCATCCAGCTACCTCGGTGCAACCTTTTGGCCTAAAAACAATATTGTGAGGTGTGAGGTGTTCAGAATAGACTGGAAATGAGTGGAAATTAATGTTATTGAGGTTAATAATAGCTTAGGAGTGAAAAACAAACAAAATTATGGATTTTAGCACTTTTTATGCTTTTTAAAAAAAAAATCAGAACCCAAAACCCTAAATCAGAACCAAAACCTTGAGTGGGTTGTTTTGGCAAAACCAATCAGAACCCAAAACCTGAAGCTAATCAGAACCCAAAACCCAAAACATGAAAAGTGGGCGGTGCACACCCCTAATATATAAACACAGTCACAGTGGTGGAAGCAGTAGGACATCACAGCGTCTATTCTACAACTAAAAGACTGCTCGCTATGGCCTCATTTATCATTTACACAAACAACTTATTTGAATTTTGTATTGAATTGTTTTGTCTTTGTATTCAGGTTGCGATCATTGAACCTGCTAATGTAATGAGCATTGTCTGATTCGATAACTCATTCAGCTGCCTCTGTACATGAGGTCAGATGGTATACTTGTTATTATATGTAAGTTATCAAATATTTGTAGTAAGTCTGTATTTTGATCCCACCATAAATGTACAGTTAATTATCACATTGATGTGGATAAATACGAACAAGCAATGAGAACTAACCCTAAGGGGTAAATATATGAAGCTGCGATTTGGGATTATCAGCAACTTTTTTGGATGAGTTTAAACTCACCTATGTATGAAAGTGCGAGTCATTAGAAAGTCGTCAGTAAAGTCAGTTTTTCAAAAATCGCTACAAATCGCAGTCCTGGGGCTAGATTTACTAAACTGCGGGTTTGAAAAAGTGGGGATGTTGCCTATAGCAACCAATCCGATTCTAGCTGTCATTTTGTAGAAGGTACTAAATAAATGACAGCTAGAATCTGATTGGTTGCTATAGGCAACATCCCCACCTTTTTCAAACCCGCAGCTTAGTAAATCTAGCCCCTGGCGTTTTGCCACTCTAGCAATACATATGCCATATGTATGAAGCTGTAGTTTTAAACTTGCCCGAGATTGACTGCAATTTCTGATTTGAGACTAAAAATCACTAGATAATACATATGGCAACTTGGTGGCTCAAATCACCAGTGGTCTCAAGCGACTTGCAGTGATTTGAAATCACTGAAAAAAATCGCAGCTTGATACATTTACCCCTAAGACTGTATACTGACTCCTAAGACAATCTATTACTACTTTCCCGAGGAAGCAGATAGGTAGCCTACAAAACGCATAGACGTGGTTTATTCATCCATTCCAGGGAGAGTCACAACCTCCTATATACAGGACCATTCTGCTCCATACCCTGCGCAATCCTATTCTACAATGTATGCACTCTGGCAAATTGTGAGGACATGTGTTAATGATACATAGATTGCTCTTTAGGAAACAGAGTACTATTTATATAATATATATATATATATATATATATATATATATATAGACACAAGACAAGATGCACAATAGATTTATTCTTTCTTTTTTTGGGGTACATCTGCTCCATAGTGACCAATTATCTGGTTATTTAACCGTTTTCATATTTGAAGGGATATTGTAATTCCATCTTACTGTATATTACTGTATATAGCTGGACAAAGCACCACTGGACTTAATAAGCAGTATTTGTGGGTACATAACCACCTCTTTATATCGGACAAATATTTGGGGTACAGAGCAGACTTTGTGGTGTTATCGTTTCCTTGCGAAGTCTGTGAAGTGCTAGAAACACAGAATGATCCAGACAAGGCGCGGAGTATAATGCTGCCTTCATTAGCCAGCCCCGTATAACTCACACAAACCATTTTCTTCTGTCAAAATTGTCAGCTATTTAGACGTCTCTTTAATATTTCACTCTCTAAGCTCCAAAAACAGCAACGCAGGAGCATAAATGTGCAGAGAAACCACAAGTCATCCTATAAATAGCAATACAGCCTGGCACAGCCGAACAATGCCACGTTATATACCCCCTATACTCACATACTTACACGTGGACTGTACAAAGCCATCATTTATTATTAATATATGTAAAATGTATGCCATGTGTGTGGTTATATTTACATGGATTAAAGATAATTATACAGAAGCCTGGTAATCACTATTAACAGTAACACTGACCCAGTAATAGTAATGAGGGTAACATCTGTACTCTCAGCAACGGTATTCCCAAGCAGGTCAGTAATACTCAAGACATTCATTATGGGCCTATTTCATTAAGGAAGGTAAGTCCCTTACTTCTCTGCGTATGCTCAGAAACAGACGTCACACCGGTGAGCGCATGTGCATGTATCTGTGGACACAAAGGACACTTCCCACTGCATACCAGGGGTGGAGCGGTGAGAGGAAGGGTCGTAGTACAATAAGGGAGGGCCAAGGAAGAGCGCACGCCCGTCTGTCCGATTCATGCTCTGGGCAACTACCAGGTATATCAGTTTTAGCCGTATTACTTGTACCAGCTACAGGTCAGGTGTAAGTGCTGATTACTAGTGATGACGGCTACATGTGTTTACAATTAAGAGAAACTGTAAAAATGTATTATATGAAAAAAAAATGATTAAACAAAAATATATTTTTTAAATGCATTTTTATTCATGATTATAGTATTAACAGGCATTAATGTATTTAATAGTTCTCCCTGCGCATTCTGATGGTAATTTATATTGCACATATGCATTGTGTGTATCCTGCTGTGTGTTCTGTCTGTCTGCCGACGGCAAGTACCAGAAGACAAAGCGATCTTACACTCCTATGATTTTTAAAAAACGTAAATTGCATTCACTGTACGTTATTACTATATGGACAAAAGTATTTGCTCGCACCTGTTAATATTGAATTGAGGTGTTTCAATCAGACCCGTTGCCAGAGGTGTATAACATCCAGCACCAGCCATGCAGTCTCCATTTGCAAACATTTATGATACAAAATGGGTCGTTCTGAAGATCTCAGTGACTACAAGCGTGGTACTGTGATAGGATGTGTGGTACTGTGATAGGATGTGTGGTACTGTGATAGGATGTGTGGTGCTGTGATAGGATGTGTGGTACTGTGATAGGATGCGTGGTACTGTGATAGGATGTGTGGTACTGTGATAGGATGTGTGGTACTGTGATAGGATGTGTAGTACTGTGATAGGATGTGTGGTACTGTGATAGGATGCGTGGTACTGTGATAGGATGTGTGGTACTGTGATAGGATGTGCGGTACTGTGATAGGATGCGCGGTACTGTGATAGGATGCGCGGTACTGTGATAGGATGTGCGGTACTGTGATAGGATGTGCGGTACTGTGATAGGATGTGCGGTACTGTGATAGGATGTGCGGTACTGTGATAGGATGTGTGGTACTGTGATAGGATGTGTGGTACTGTGATAGATGTCACCTTTACAATAAGATGGTTCGTGAAATTTCATCCCTGCTGGATATTCTATGGTCATCTGTAAGTGATGTTATTAGAAAGTGGAAGCGTTTAGGAACAACAACAACTCAGCCACGAAGCGGAAGACCACGTAAAATCACAGAGCGCAATGGATGATATTATTTCCTCTGTGAACGACAATTATTCAGATTTCACAGCCATATGGTTTAGATGGTTGGAGTTTAGGGAAACAGAAGAATTTAAGACTCTCTTTTACACTCCCACTTTGATTGATGGAGGGTTACACATCTAAAAATTACTTTTGAAATTCCATATAAGGTAATTCAATAAGGAACACCTTTCGCTTGGCTAGTTACATGTTTTTACAGCTACTAGTATGCCCTACAGAAGTAATTGAAGATAACCTAAAGAGCTTATTACACTCTCCCCCTTTTCCTGTCCTTTACCTTTCTTACCTCTTGTTTTATCCCTAGTCCGGTCTTTGTTTTGCCCCTTATTCCCCTACTTTACCTATGTCAAATTTGTTCATTTAGATTTAAAAAAAAAAGAGGAAACAGTGAGTTGGTTTGTCTACTTTATTATAATTACCGATGGATTGACACTTTCTCATTGTATCATTTGTAATGTTATGCATATGTAGACTGTATAATCGGTATTGTGTATTGCTATATTTTCTCTTTCTAACAAATAAAGAATTAAAAAAATAATTAAATCACAGAGCGGGGTCAACGACTGCTAAGACGCATGGTGCGTAAAAGTCGCCAACGCTCTGCTGATTCCATAGCTGAAAAGTTCTGAACTCCCACTGGCTTTAATGTAAGCACGAAAACTGTGCGGTGGGAGCTTAATGGATGGGTTTCCATGGCCGAGCAGCTGCATGTAAGCCTCACATCACCAAGACCAATGCCAAGCAACGGATGGAGTGGTGTAAAGCAGAACAACACTGGACTGTGGAGCAGTGGAAACGTGTTCTGTGGAGTGACGAATCACGCTTCTCTGTTTAGCAGTCAGATGGGTGAGTCTGGGTTTGGTGGATGTCAGGAGAACGTTACCTGTCTGACTGCATTATGCCAACTGTGAAGGAGGGATAATGGTATGGGGCTGTTTTTCAGGGTTTGGGCTAGGCCCCTTATCTCCAGTGAAGGGCAATCTTAATGCTTCAGCATACCAAGTCATTTTGGACAATGCTATACTTCCAACTTTGTGGCAACGGTTTGGAGAGCCCAGTGCACAAAGCAAGGGCTACAAAGACACGGTTTGATGAGTTCGGTGTGGAAGAACTTGACTGGCCCACACAGATCCCTGACCTCAACCCCATTGAACACCTTTGGAATGAACTGGAGCAGAGATTACGAGCCAGGTCTTCTCATCCAACATCAGTGTCTGACCTCATAAATGCTCTACAGAATGAATGGGCACAAATTCCCACAGAAACACTCCAGCATTTTGTGGAAAGCCTCCCAAGAAGTGGAAGCTGTTATTGCTGCAAAAGGGGGACCAACTCCATATTAAAGTATATGTGTTTAAATACAATGTCATTACAGTCCCTGTTGGTGTAATGGTCAAGCGTCCAAATACTTTTGTCCATATAGTGTATTTAGTAATCAGAAGAAGAATATGTTTAGCTGTCAGATCACAATAAACCAAAAAAACAAGCACAGGTGACACTAGCGGTACAAAGTGATTGCGTGCCTCATGGAGGAGCAATTGTAACTAATTCTGCATTATGTAACAGTCTTATCCCATAGATTGTAAGCTTGTGAGCAGGGCCCTCTTACCTCTCTGTCTGTATGTATTACCCAGTATTGTATTATTACACGCTTTGTTCCCAATTGTAAAGAGCTACAGAATATACTGGCGCTATATAAATAAATGATGATGATGATAATCCTCTTTTTCATCATATTTACTGCATATTGTAATGACTGTTTATCATTAATATTAGTGAAATGCAATATATTGTCAAATGCTATTTAAATTTTAATTGTCATTTGACATTGTTGCAATATACCCTTAAAGCAGGTGATGTACAATGTAAAGTGCTATGCGATCATTTTTTTGCATATAATTAAGTGTATATTTGACTTTTTTTCTGTATCCAGGAAATAAATTATCTCTTTTTAATGTGCTACCAAAACAAATCTATGAGCCCTAGAATTTAAACTAAAACTGACGGATGTAGTCAGAGAACTAAAAATATGTTTAGCAACAAGGGACATTTGGTGTGGTCAATACAGGGTCAATGATAATAGTGTAAATGTGTCTAATAATGTAGACATTAGCCAAATTATAAAATTATCTGAAAAGCATGCAGCATAATCAATAAATGTACCAAATCCCAGCAGAAGGTAACAAAATTATACCTGTATAACAATACCTCTTTAGTAATACCTGTGTAACGATACCTCTGTAGTAATATCTGTGTAACAATTCGTCTTTAGTAATACCTGTGTAACAATACCTATGTCTTAATACCTGTGTAATAATACTTTGCTGTAATACTTGTGTAATAATACCTATTTTGTAATACCTGTGTAACAATACCTCTGTAGTAATACATGCGTAACAATACCTCTATGGTCATATCTGTGAAACAATACCTACTTGTGTAACAATACCTCTGTCATAATACCTGTGTAATAATACTTTCCTGTAATACCTGCGTAACAATATCTCTGTGGTAATACCTGTGAAACAATACCTCTGTAGTATTACCTGTATAACAATACCTCTGTGGCAATACTTGTGTAATAATACCTCTGTTGTAATACCTGTGTAACAATACTTCTGTAACAATACCTGTGTAACAATACTTCCATAGAATTTCCTGTGTAACAATACCTCTGTATTAATACCTGTGTAATAATACTTTGCTGTAAAACTTGTGTAATAATAACCTCTGTCGTTATACCTGTGTAACAAAACCTCTGTAGTAATACAGTGCAGGTCTCAGGTTCTCCACCCTCCAAGACTCGGATCAGTAACTGACAATGACTTAAATAGAGCTGAAAGCTTGGGCCATTCTGACTGCATGATATGTTATCTGTCTTGTCTATACTCCATCACAATGATGTCTAAGAGCAAGGGAAGGCAGACATCAGTTTAATGTCTCATCTTGTAAATGTACAAATATAGCGAGTATGTCTTTCTAAAACACAAATATCAGTTGAATGTGCACCATACTAACTTTCACATTACACCGACCAATAACCAGCATGTCATGTCCAGCTAATAATCAGTGCAGATGATATTCAGCAGTGCCCACACATTATACCCATCAGTGTCCAGCATGTTATACTGTGCTAACACATTATACCCATCAGTGTCCAGCATGTTATAGGGTGCTAACACATTATAACCATCAGTGTCCAGCATGTTATACTGTGCTAACACATTATACCCATCAGTGTCCAGCATGTTATAGGGTGCTAACACATTATAACCATCAGTGTCCAGCATGTTATACTGTGCTAATACATTATACCCATCAGTGTCCAGCATGTTATAGGGTGCTAACACATTATAACCATCAGTGTCCAGCATGTTATACTGTGCTAACACATTATAACCATCAGTGTCCAGCATGTTATACTGTGCTAACACATTATACCCATCAGTGTCCAGCATGTTATACTGTGCTAACACATTATACCCATCAGTGTCTACCATATTATATTATGCTGTGCTAACAAATATTACTCATCATTGTCCAGCATGTTATATTATAATGTGCTAGCACATTGTACCCATCAGTGTCCAGCATATTATTTTATGCTTTGCTAACACATTATACCCATCAGTGTCTAGCATATTTTATTATGCTGTGCTAACACATTATACCCATCAGTGTTCAGCATGTTATACTGTGCTAACACATTATAACCATCAGTGCCCAGCATGTTATACTGTGCTAACACATTATACCCATCAGTGTCCAGCATGTTATACTGTGCTAACACATTATAACCATCAGTGTCCAGCATGTTATATTATAATGTGCTAACAAATATTACTCATCATTGTCCAGCATGTTATATTATAATGTGCTAGCACATTGTACCCATCAGTGTCCAGCATATTATTTTATGCTTTGCTAACACATTATATCAATCAGTGTCCAGCATATTTTATTATGCTGTGCTAACACATTATACCCATCAGTGTCCAGCATATTTTATTATGCTGTGCTAACACATTATACCCATCAGTGTCCAGCATATTTTATTATGCTGTGCTAACACATTATACCCATCAGTGCCCAGCATATTATATTATGCTTTGCTAACACATTATACCCACCAGTGTCCAGCATATTATATTATACTGTGCTAACATATTATACCCATCAGTGTCCAGCATGTTATACTGTGCTGACACATTATACCCATCAGTGTCCAGCATGTTATACTGTGCTAACACATTATAACCATCAGTGTCCAGCATGTTATACTGTGCTAACACATTATACCCATCAGTGTCCAGCATGTTATACTGTGCTAACACATTATACCCATCAGTGTCCAGCATGTTATACTGTGCTAACACATTATACCCATCAGTGTCCAGCATGTTATATTATAATGTGCTAGCACATTGTACCCATAAGTGTCCAGCATATTATATTATCCTTTGCTAACACATTATACCCATCAGTGTCCAACATATTTTATTATGCTGTGCTAACACATTATACCAATCAGTGTCCAGCATATTTTATTATGCTGTGCGAACACATTATACCCATCAGTGTCCAGCATATTATATTATGCTTTGCTAACACATTATATCCACCAGTTTCCAGCATATTATATTATACTGTGCTAACACATTATACCCATCAGTGTTCAGCATGTTATACTGTGCTAACACATTATAACCATCAGTGTCCAGCATGTTATACTGTGCTAACACATACCCATCAGTGTCCAGCATGTTATACTGTGCTAACACATTATAACCATCATTGTCCAGCATGTTTTATTATAATGTGCTAGCACATTGTACCCATCAGTGACCAGCATATTATTTTATGCTTTGCTAACACATTATACCCATCAGTGTCTAGCATATTTTATTATGCTGTGCTAACACATTATACCCATCAGTGTTCAGCATGTTATACTGTGCTAACACATTATAACCATCAGTGTCCAGCATGTTATACTGTGCTAACACATTATACCCATCAGTGTCCAGCATGTTATACTGTGCTAACACATTATGACCATCATTGTCCAGCATGTTATATTATAATGTGCTAACAAATATTACTTATCATTGTCCAGCATGTTATATTATAATGTGCTAGCACATTGTACCCATCAGTGTCCAGCATATTATTTTATGCTTTGCTAACACATTATACCAATCAGTGTCCAACATATTTTATTATCCTGTGCTAACACATTATACCCATCAGTGCCCAGCATATTATATTATGCTTTGCTAACACATTATACCAATCAGTGTCCAGCATATTTTATTATGCTGTGCTAACACATTATACCCATCAGTGTCCAGCATATTTTATTATGCTGTGCTAACACATTATACCCATCAGTGCCCAGCATATTATATTATGCTTTGCTAACACATTATACCCACCAGTGTCCAGCATATTATATTATACTGTGCTAACATATTATACCCATCAGTGTCCAGCATGTTATACTGTGCTAACACATTATACCCATCAGTGTCCAGCATGTTATACTGTGCTAACACATTATACCCATCAGTGTCCAGCATGTTATACTGTGCTAACACATTATACCCATCAGTGTCCAGCATGTTATATTATAATGTGCTAGCACATTGTACCCATAAGTGTCCAGCATATTATATTATCCTTTGCTAACACATTATACCCATCAGTGTCCAACATATTTTATTATGCTGTGCTAACACATTATACCAATCAGTGTCCAGCATATTTTATTATGCTGTGCGAACACATTATACCCATCAGTGTCCAGCATATTATATTATGCTTTGCTAACACATTATATCCACCAGTTTCCAGCATATTATATTATACTGTGCTAACACATTATACCCATCAGTGTTCAGCATGTTATACTGTGCTAACACATTATAACCATCAGTGTCCAGCATGTTATACTGTGCTAACACATACCCATCAGTGTCCAGCATGTTATACTGTGCTAACACATTATAACCATCATTGTCCAGCATGTTTTATTATAATGTGCTAGCACATTGTACCCATCAGTGACCAGCATATTATTTTATGCTTTGCTAACACATTATACCCATCAGTGTCTAGCATATTTTATTATGCTGTGCTAACACATTATACCCATCAGTGTTCAGCATGTTATACTGTGCTAACACATTATAACCATCAGTGTCCAGCATGTTATACTGTGCTAACACATTATACCCATCAGTGTCCAGCATGTTATACTGTGCTAACACATTATGACCATCATTGTCCAGCATGTTATATTATAATGTGCTAACAAATATTACTTATCATTGTCCAGCATGTTATATTATAATGTGCTAGCACATTGTACCCATCAGTGTCCAGCATATTATTTTATGCTTTGCTAACACATTATACCAATCAGTGTCCAACATATTTTATTATCCTGTGCTAACACATTATACCCATCAGTGCCCAGCATATTATATTATGCTTTGCTAACACATTATACCAATCAGTGTCCAGCATATTTTATTATGCTGTGCTAACACATTATACCCATCAGTGTCCAGCATATTTTATTATGCTGTGCTAACACATTATACCCATCAGTGCCCAGCATATTATATTATGCTTTGCTAACACATTATACCCACCAGTGTCCAGCATATTATATTATACTGTGCTAACATATTATACCCATCAGTGTCCAGCATGTTATACTGTGCTAACACATTATACCCATCAGTGTCCAGCATGTTATACTGTGCTAACACATTATAACCATCAGTGTCCAGCATGTTATACTGTGCTAACACATTATACCCATCAGTGTCTACCATATTATATTATGCTGTGCTAACAAATATTACTCATCATTGTCCAGCATGTTATATTATAATGTGCTAGCACATTGTACCCATCAGTGTCCAGCATATTATATTATCCTTTGCTAACACATTATACCCATCAGTGTCCAGCATATTTTATTATGCTGTGCTAACACATTATACCCATCAGTGTCCAGCATGTTATACTGTGCTAACACATTATAACCATCAGTGTCCAGCATGTTATACTGTGCTAACACATTATAACCATCAGTGTCCAGCATGTTATACTGTGCTAACACATTATACCCATCAGTGTCCAGCATGTTATACTGTGCTAACACATTATAACCATCAGTGTCCAGCATGTTATACTGTGCTAACACATTATACCCACCAGTGTCCAGCATATTATATTATACTGTGCTAACACATTATACCCATCAGTGTTCAGCATGTTATACTGTGCTAACACATTATAACCATCAGTGTCTACCATATTATATTATGCTGTGCTAACAAATATTATTCATCATTGTCCAGCATGTTATATTATACTGTGCTAACACATTATACCCATCAGTGTCCAGCATATTATATTATGCTTTGCTAACACATTATACCCATCAGTGTCCAGCATTTTTTTTATGCTGTGCTAATACATATTACTCATCAGTGTCCAGCATGTTATATTTTCCTCTGCTAACATATTGTACCCATCAGTGTCCAGCATGTTATATTATACTGTGATAACAGATGTTGCTCATCAGAGTCCAGCATGTTATATTATACTGTGGTAACAGATGTTGCTCATCAGCGCTCAGCTTATTATATTATGATTTGTTAACACATATTGCTCAGCAGTGTCCAGCATGTTATATTATGCTGTGCTAACACACTGTGCTCATCAGTGTCCATCATGTAATATTAGACTGTGCTAACACATTATACCTATCAGTGTCCAGCATGTTATATTATGCTGTGCTAACACATGGTACTCATCAGTGTCCAGCATATTATATTGTTCTGTGCTAACGGGTTGGGTACGCTTGAGCGATGAGGAAAAATCCGACATCAACAAGCCCTACAAATAAAATCCGAATTTCTGCAAAACCGATTTGAAAATAAACAGACTTACCGTGAAGCCAACGCTGGGGATCTCAGCATGCTGACAGGAAGTTATTCCAATTGGAGAAGTGTTTGACAGTGCAGCTTGATGTCATTGCGACGTCTGACATAGAAATTTAAAGTGGCAATGTGGGGACTCCTAAGGTTAAGTGTTTAAACACATAACCCGACATTTCCGCTTTAAATGTCTATTGACAGACGTTGCAATGACAACACGCTGCAGTGCCAAACACTTGTCCAATCGGAACAAATTGCTGTCAGCATGCTTATCCAATTGGTGATCTCCAGCGTCGGCTTCAAGATAAGTCTGTTTATTTTCAAATCGGTTTTGCAGAAATTCGGATTTTATTTGTAGGGCTTGTCGATGTCGGATTAGTGGTAATCGTGAAAACGATTACCACTGGTGCTAACACATATTGCTCTTCAGTGTCCAGCATGTTATATTATGCTGTTCTAACACATATTGCTCATCAGTGTCCAGCATGTTATATTATACTGTGCTAACACACTGTACTCATACATGTCCAACATATTATAATATGCCGATATGCTACATTGTCAGTTTGCAATATTATGCAGTTACTATACAATGTTACAGGGAGAATACATTATATAATGTTCTACAGTCACTAAACAATGTTACATTGTTACTGTACAATTACATGCAGAAAGCATTATACAATGTTACAGTCACTATGCAGTGTTACACAGTCAGAACCTGATTTAGAGTCGGGCGCAATGTGCGTCTAAGACGTGTAGGAATGGGAGTGTGCTGCTGCTTGGTAGGGTATTACGAGTTGCATGCAACCCCAGTTGCATGCTACTCGTAATACCCTACCAAGCTGCGCGCAGTTTGTGCAGCTAGCTCGCTACTTGTGCCACCTAATTCCTGCCGCACAGTTTTAGCCCTTTTTTGACGTGTATTGCATCTGCGCCTCACTGCGTCTAGGATTTACTTACGCGTCACACATTCACAATTCTGCATTCCGCCCTTTTCTTCGTAGCGAGCCGCAAACTGTCGCAAGTGTTAATTGCATCCAAGATGCAGGCGGATATGGTGCTTGCTGCACATACATGATAGTGTTTTTTTTGGTCCTTGCGCCTAACACTGACTTTGCGTCCGACTCTAAATGAGGTCCTCTCTGTACAATGTTACAGACACAGTGCCTCATACAATGTTACACAGACACTATATAATGTTACATTGTTACTATATAATGGTATAGACACAATGCATCTCACACAGTCACTATACAATGTTACATAGTCACTTTACAGTTTTCTAAACATAATGCATTATATGTCACACAGTCACTATACAATGTCACACAGTTACTATACAATGTTACATAGTTACTATATAATGTTATAGACACAATGTAGCTCACAGTCACTGTAAAATGTTACACAGTCACTTTACAACATTATAGACACAAAGCATTATGGCATGTCAAACAATCACTATACAATGTCACACAATCACTATACAATGTTACACTGTCACTTTACAATG